>NW_023458568.1:19050073-19071454 GCF_013731165.1 Rhagoletis pomonella | reverse complement strand
ACACCCTATGCTAATTCCACATAACAATTCACTCGCCAAATTATTAGAACAAATGATCCATAAAGAAAACCATCATTGTGGACCTCAAGCGCTCTTAGCTTACACAAGGCAAAGATTTTAGCCTATAAAGGGAAAATTGCTGACACGATCAATTGTGCTCAACTGCGTAAGATGCACCAAAGCTAAGCCAAAACTAATGAGTCAAATTATGGGGAACTTGCCTTCAACAAGAGTAACTCCAGCAAGACCATTCATCAACTCAGGCGTGGACTTCTGCGGGCCATTTTGGGTTCACTTCAAGATAAGGGGAAAGAAACCACAAAAGGCCTATGTAGCGGTATTTTGCTGTTTTGCCACAAAGGCAGTGCATTTGGAATTAGTCAGCGACTTAACGACGGATGCGTTTATTGGTGCCTTAAAACGGTTTATAAGCCGAAGAGGACATTGTCAAATTTATATTGTGACAACGCAACCAATTTTGTAGGCGCGAAAAACCAGCTTTCTGAACTTACTGACGTTGTTTATGGAAATTCATCACGAGAATCAATAGTAAAGCAGTGCAGCGGAAAGGGAATAACATATCATTTTATACCTCCTAGGACTCCACATTTTGGCGGTTTATGGGAAGCAGCGGTAAAATCAGCTAAGCATCTACTAATAAGAAGCACCTCGACAGCGTCCTTAACGTATGAAGAATTGGACACGGTAATCATCGAGGTGGAAGGAATCCTAAATTCCAGACCAATCAGCCCAATGTCCGACAATCCTAACGATCTAACAGCTTTAACTCCAGGCCACTTCCTCATAGGAGAACCCCTTAATGCCCAAGTTGATCCATCGTGTAGGCCACAGCAAACAAATTTATTAACAAGATGGAAACTTGTTTCTCACCTCAAACGCGAGTTTTGGAATCGGTGGTCCCGCGAATATTTATCGGACCTTCAGCTGCGAAATAAGTGGAAGACACAACACAACAACATCAACGTAGGTGACATGGTGATCATCAAAGAAGACAACACACCGGTACTGCAGTGGCAATTAGGAAGAATCATCAATGTATATGAAGGAAACGACGGTGTAGTGAGAGTGGCTGATTTAAAAACTGCTAGTGGCACTTGCAAGAGGCCTATTCATCGGCTTGCACCCTTGCCCAAGGAAACAAATGATGCCACAGAACGACAATCAACCAACAAACTGCTTGAGGAAGACAAAATTCCATCAAGGAGGAATAATCCTTCGTTACACCAAGGACTTGCTACACTTCTGATTACTCTACTCATCTTACCACTGGCTTTAGGAGCTGAACTTCAAAATAAGCGATTTGGATCAAGGCTTGGCATTCAGTTTGAAGGAATAGGCTCAACAGCCATATCAACCACTGATTGGAACCTAATAATCTATGACATGGAAGGATTTTTGGTAGAACTAGCAGCGCTGTCAAATGGCACAAGGGCCCTGCGCCATTTATGTCAAGAAATCACACAAAAAAGCTCATGTCTTTCTCTGGTAGCACATCTTGAGCAGACTGAAAAAGAGTTGCAGCTAGATTACGCAATAGTAAAATCTAATCGGCGTAAACGAGATGCCATTGATGCAGTTGGAAATATCGCTCATTCTTTGTTTAGAGTACTGGACGCAGAATATGCAGAACAAATGTCCAAAACAATCACACACGTTAAGGAAAATGAACTACATCTGCTGCACCTGATCAGAAATCAAACATCCATTGTGGACTCAACCATCAACATTTTGAAGCAGGATCAAAAAGCGGTCAAGAGGAAGTTCGACATCATTGATCAACAAGTGAGTCAATTATTCCAGAGGATCAGCAACAACACGCATGAGATATACCAAGAAAAATTATTTCGAATCTTTTCCTCGTTATCCAACCAACTCACACTTATGGCAGCCAATTTGCAAAGAATGCAATCTGCAATATTAGCCGTTCTAATAGATGCTCATCACGGAAAAATAAGTCCTCTTCTGCTGACGCCCAGTCAATTGCAAGACGAAGTAAACAAAATTAAACTTCACTTATCAGCACCATTGGAACTGCCTGTAAACCAAGAAGATTTACTCCAGCTATACCAACTCATGACGGTTAAGGGAGGTCTTACAGAAAAGCATCTTGTATTCAGCATCACATTGCCTCTGTTAGAGGATGATCGATATGACTTATTCAATCTGCTACCAATTCCTACTTGGACTAATGGGACTATGATTGAAATAAGTCCGTGTGCTGCAGTTTTGGCAATAAACACAGCTCTCGGTCAATATTTCCCGCTGAGCATCTCCAAATTTCAATCTTGTGTGGATATGAAAAATGGAAATTACATCTGTTCTAAAATTCAAATTCGTTATAGTCACGGTTCATTTAAATGCGCATGTGAAGTAAATTTATTCAACAACAACACCCAGTCAAGTTGTCAACTGCGAAAAACACCAAACGATGTTGCATGGATATCACTACAGCATAAAAATCAATGGATTTATGCCACGTCAGTTTCATCTCGTGCAACCGCAGTATGTGGAAAAGAAATCATTCAGGTGATTCTAAAAGGATCAGGACTGTTATCACTCCAACCAGACTGCATACTCAAACATAATTTTATATCAGTTCAAGCAGATCAGTTGATATCGACGAGTCTTTGCTCGTCCTACACTAGCCTGGGAGAAATTTCCGAAGTAGAGAAGTTGTGTACATAACACAAATACAAAACCTCACGTCCTTACAATCATCATTAGCCAATCCACGCATATTAGAACTCCCAAACAAACATGAAGCACAAAATGCGCACCACATAACGGTTGGGTACACTGCCTTGGTTACAGTTTCGTGCCTTTTGGTGTTCATGCTAGTCAAAAGAAAATTTAAAACAGCCAAACAGGAAACATTGCATGCATCCACGACTGCGACCACATCCGGTCAAAATGAAAAACCCACACCTGCGCCTCGACATTCTCAAGGAAGTTTGGACTTTACGATAAATATTTAGGACAGAACCTGCTAAGGAATTCGAGCTGCGCTCACCGGGGGGAGGATGTTATTAAATAAGAAAAGTCGACATATTAATGTTGCATTGGCTTTATTCAACAGGGTATTAATTTTCGCTTGCATTCTTTTATGCGTAGCGTGCACTTTGTGCCTTTTAGTGTATTCTTATAGCCAAATAATTTGGCATGTGTCAAGTTACATATAAGACATTGTTGATTAATGCACGCAAATGAAAGTAGACGCAAAATGTGGAATATGCTTATGTCAACAAAAACGTGGGAATAAAGCATTTACATTAATTATGCTTATGTAAACCAAAACGTGGGAATAAAGCCTTTACAATAATTTTGCTTACGATCCAAAATTTTTATGCCCTTATTATTTAGCTACGTAAGCATTTAGTTTGTATAAAAACGTATTCATTAATTCAATAAAGATCACTTGAAAGCAATCAAGCAAACAACAGTGTTCGAACTTGGCGTAATCGCTATTATTCTGAACGTATCTAAGACAAGATACCAAAAACCAAAAAACATATGGTCATTATATTGCAATATATTCGGGGTCTTCATCAAAAGTGATAAACTGATTTAATTATCATTTTATCTCGTTTATCGGAAGTTTATCAATTTAGAAGATTCGAATTTTCAAACTTTATTATGGTCAGAATTTTTTAGCATTCCAGGAGGACGGAGAATTTTGAAAACACAAAAAATTTGTTTTAATTTATTTAAACACATAAATAACGAATAAGTTAACACTAGCGTACCCGGCGAACTTCGTCTCGCCAAAAATTAATTTTTTTTTGAATATTTGGTACAACGCTTTCACCAACTTTTCACCTAATGACTTCCAGTGACACATTTATCTGCTCTGGTTATGGTTTTGTGGTCGTCAGAAGGCATATCTTCTATTGCCATTTTAAATAACCTAACCAAATCGCTGTGTCCGTGACGAAGTTCTTGCAATTCTTCAATTATCTTGAATTTCATAGCAAAGTTAATGGCACAACACTAATCGATTTCGATATCAGAGTTGTCAACGAAATAAATTTGTTTCAGTTGTTAAAGAGCTTGTTCCTGTTGAGGTCGTCCGGCATTAACTTGGGCGCGTTGCTGAGGTTTACGATTTGCACTGCTCATTACGAACACTGCTAGTGCAATGTCGAAAAATTCAAATTATCTTCGAAGCAATCGAACCATATTCGCAAAAGAAATGTACACGCTAGATTTTCTCATTCAGCCTTGTCGTGAGTTGCGCCCGAAAATTTTTCATCCGTTTGTGAAACACGAAAACGAAAAGTGAAGCGGTTCGAGGAAAATGAAACTTATAGTAAGCTAATTTTGTATTTCTAAACAAAATTCCATCATACATTTTTAAAATCCGGCACCTGCAAGTGGAACCGGTAATAATTTGCAACGCACTCTAAACTAACATAATTGTTTAGCGTTGATACAATTTTGAACCTGGGAAACCATTTCAATTATAATACGTATTACGATAAAAATTAAGGAAACCAAAAAATGACGAGTATAAAATCTATGGAAAGTTAAATTTTCCGGAATTTTCTAATCGGATTTTTTTTTAATTTTCCTTGGTAAGAGACAAACACAACAGAAAGACAGCTCACACAGGACAACTTCGGGCGAACTTCATTCCGCCCAAAATTATTATTTTTATTGAAACATTTGGTCCAACGTTTTCGCCAGCAATTCACGTTCACGTTTGGTTTTGTGGTCGACAGAATGCATATCCTTCATTGCCGTCTTAAATAACCTGACGAAAACGTTATACCTCTGCTACCACCAGCGGCTTCTGAGTTGCATACATTCAGAGCTGGAGCGTCGGTGTCCATTCGAACGACATGGCCAAACCAGCGGAGCCGCTGTATTTTAATTCACTGCACTATGTCCATGTCGTTTTAAAGCTCATACAGCTCATCACTCCATCGTCTGCAGTACTCGGCGTCGCCAACACATAAAGGCCGGTAAATCCACCGCAAAATCTTTCTCTCGAATACTCCCAGAGCCATATACCAGCACGGGCATGATGAGTGACTTATAGAGTGTGGTTTTCGTACGTCGAGAGAGGACTTTGCTCCAGAACTGCCTACTCAGTCCACTTACACTCAGCACTTGTTGGATTTCTATACTGAATAAAATGAATGAATAAAAACAAAGCAATTGCTTTTTCCTAAAATTGCATACCCTTTACTTCAATTTTGTTGGAGTGTAAGAAATTTTAAGAAAAAGCAATTGCTTATTTTTCATTCATACGGCCCATTATTATCGGTGTCAATGCTGGTTCCCAAGTAAATGAAATTCTCTACTTTCTCGAAATTATAACTGTCAACAGTGACGTGGGTGCCAAGGCGCGTATGTGCTGACTGTTTGTTTGATGAAAAGAGATACTTCGTCTTGTCCTCGTTTACCACCAGACCCATTCGCTTTGCTTCCTTATTCAACTTGGAAAAGGCAGAACAGACTTCGCGGTTTTGTTACCGATGATGTCGATGTGATCGGCATAAGCCAGCAGTTGCACGCTCTTGTAGTAAATTGTTCCTGAGCGGTTCAATTTCGCAGTTCGCGAGATCTCCTCTTATAAAAAGAAGGAGCTTTTCTTTATATAATTAGTGTAAGTTACCCAGGGCAAAACCGATTTTGATACGGCAAATGTTAAAGATGTTTTTGATAGACATTTTTGTGCTTATTACGAATCCGTAAGTATAAGGTTTCCATCAGCTCCAGATTTTGAGAAAAACGTGGTGAAGGTGTCAAAAAATCGCGTTTTGCAATATTTTAGAAACTCTTGCAAGGAAACAAAAGGTGACAGAACCTTCCACTTAGGCTTAAATTAAAGCTTGAACTACAGACGACTATCCCTGAAAATACTATTCCTGCACCTTGCCCTGATGGTCACCTATACTCATTTACGTTTTATCGTCCAACAATAAAAAAAAATACTGGAAAATTATGCAATTGAAAAAAAATCTGTAAAAATCAGCGTTAGCTGTTCAATAAATGACTATAGCTGACCTTAAGGTCAAGGAGCAGGAATGGTATTTCCAGGGATTGAAGTCAGAAGTCCAAGCTTTAATTTAAGCCTAAGCCTAAGTGGAAGGTTCTACCACCTTTTGCTTAATTGCGGTAGGTACTCAAACTTCCCAAAATCAGTTTATCCTGTTCATCAAATGACTATAAGTGACCATCAAGCAAAGGTACAGGAATTTGCAGGGGTAGTAGTCGTGATTTTTAGCTTTAATCTAAGCCTAAGTGGAAGGTTCTGCCACCCCTTGTTTCGCGATTTTTTGACACTTTGACCTCGTTTTTCTTAAAATCTGGAGCTTATTGAAACTTTGCGCTTACGGATTCTTAATCAGCACAAAAAAAAACTGTCAAAAATAGCGCTAACATTTGCTGCATCAAATTTTTCCCATTTTTGTTGGCCTGTATAATAAGTATTGTTAAATAGCGAATACCCGCATGTTTGCGGCGCCTTCAAAAACCTTTCGAACTGTAAAACAATGACTCAATTCTATTCAACGCATATCTATAATACGGATATCGAATTTCAAGCAAGTCGCACAATAAATAAGATTTTTTCGAATAGATCGGTATCTGGTCCACCTATCAGAAAAATATCCTATATGTTAATCCTGGCAAAAAGCTACCTACGTGCCGAATTTCAAGCAAAGGGGACCATACATAAGACTTTTTCGAATAGATCGGTCCCTGGTCCACTTAACGGAAAAATTTATCCTATATCCTAATCTAGGCAAAAGGCTACCTATGTACCAAAGTCATTTTTTTAGCGTAGCTCGACCCCTGCACATCCTATCGGTAAAATTCAAACTTTGTGCACTCCTCCTTCTAAACACCTTTCCAAAAAAACAGCAACCATTCGAATCGGTTATGATACATAGGACAAAATTGGTCCCAATTGATTATGCTTACAATGAATTTAACAATTATCCTAACTTTTCCAAGCTTCGCATCATCATCAATTTCGTAAAAAAAAATTCAAATTTTTCACGTTATTCCGAGTTTTTCACTTGGATGTTTCTATTTTTTCCATTCGAAAGCCATTCCGAAGGCATTGCACAAAAAATTCCATACAAAAAAATCTATTTTCGATATTTTCGATTTCCCGACTTTCCCTGAGGGTTTTCCCAAAATTTTCTTTCGTGAAAACCTTCTCCTGGCAATTACGAACAACTAAGGAAAATGTTTAGCCAAATCGGCCCAACCGTTCTCAATTGATGAATTACTATACATTTTTCACACCATTTTTATAAATATAGATAAGGAACAGCTGTTCGTAAACGGCGGTTTCCGACTGAATTTCAGTTTTTTTGCAAAAGTATACATACATATCTATCTTTTCCTGGTCTAAGTATATAAATGGTGCTCTACAATAACGACACAATTCAAAATTCAAAAAATAAAAACTCGTACTATTGTTAAGTGGCTCATGTCTTTAATTGTTGTCTTATTCATGTATAATCTTTACTACTTACTTTAGTTAGGATTAGACATGGATTAGCCAAAGATTAGAGACATGAGTCTCTTAACAGTAATAAGGGATTTGATTTTTTGAATTTTAAGTTGTGTCGTTATTGCAGAGGATCATCGATATGTGAATTAATATATTTCGATTATGAAATATACATATGTAACTCAATTTCAGCGCCAGCAAATTTTTTCTAAATAATTATTTTTCCTGTTATCAATACATATTTTGAATCTGAGGATAATCGGACCATAAACACAATTTTTAGTAATAACTCGACTCCAAAGCCATTTGGTGGCTCTTTTTTTGCAATGGTATTGTTTTTCCTATTGTCAATACATATCTCGAATATGAGACGAATCGGACCATTAAACACGATTTTTAGTTATAACTCGACTCCAACGCCCCCTGGCGGCTTTTTTTTTGCAATGGTATTGTTCTTCCTATTGTCAATACATATCTCAAATATGAGGCGAATCGGACCATAAACACGGGTTTTTCTAATAACTCGACTCTAGCGCCACCTAGCAGTTGTTTTAATAGTTATTCTGCTATTCGGAAGGTAGACAAATTCAAAAAACAAATATCATAAAAATCGGTCCAGCCGTTCTTGAGTTATAAATGGTGAAACTAACACGACTTTGTCTTATATATATAGATGTATATAGATATGCTCTTTTAAATTGTTGGCAACCCTCTTCAAAATTATTACTTCTGGTAAGAGTGCATTTAAATGCCTTTTATTACCTGAATAATTTAGTCGATATATATTTAAGTCCCAAAAATTTTAAGAGGATGGCGCCCTATTAAAAAGTTTTTATTTTTACCTGAAGCAAAATGGTGTTTCAATCATGGATTGATGGAGTATAATGGAAGATATGCCGCTTTATTGACCGGATACACTGCTTTCAGCTTTTTAAAACCTCTTTTTTTAAGAAATAACTAAATTTGAACAACGTGATTATTTTTAGCATGTACGTGAGCTTCTCCTTTTCAAAATGAGGTATCATTCATTAAGTTTGATAAAATATTAAAGGAGATATAGTTTGGTAACAGAAAAATACCTTTTAGAAATAAGTATATAAATTGTTAAAAAAGGCAAAAACAATTCAAAGTTGATCTAGACACAAGTCAAACAAGTTAATAGTACACTGCGTTGCATAATTATAAGATCGAAACATATTACCATTGATTTTTGCCAACTTTTTTGTTGGCAATGTAATTCATTTTCTTCAATAAACAATGAATGGAAAATTTCCTTTTACGTTGTCTGTCAAGTGGCATCTTGTTTTTTTCGCAGACACTTTAATTCTAGTAGAAACACTTAATTAATTATGTAACTATAGGTATTGAGTGGACGCATTTCTTACTCAGCGTAGACAACTATTTAGGCACGATAACTGTAATCAGTAGTCCTCGAAAAATAGCGACCCTGGTTATACATCGAAACAACGATAAATATAATAACGGTACTTCTCCACAGGCAAAAACTTTATCTTTATCATGTTACACTATGCGACAGTCAAAATCGGGATGGGTTGAAACCAACGGGAAATGTTATATCGGTCAAAAACAAGTTATACGTGTCCCGGCGTTTCGCTGGGTCACGTCTAGGAATCGAGATATATACATAACTATCATATAGGGGAAATTGTCACCTTTGGTGGTCTTTTTTTGACATAACTCGAGAACCACTAGTCCGATTTTGCTCAAACAAATTTACAAAAATTAAAAATTACAAAAAAATTTTGCCAGCGAAACGCCGGGACACGTATAACTTCTTTTTTACCGATATAACTTTCCCCGGTGGTTTGAACCCTTCCCGATCACTGACCCCTACCATTTGTCTCACAGTGTTATTAGACAATATATGTATTGTCTATGGAGACAGCATATTGCTCATGAAAAGCAATAATTATACGAGCTGTTACCTTGATGAATATTGCCAGCCATGAACTGTCTGTTAATTTGACAACCAGATTCTCATTTTCGGGAAAACTTACCCCACGTCTCCACCTTCTACAGATTCTGTTAAAAAAGTTGTGTTAAGACAGAAATGTCAGGTGGAGATCGCAATTCCAATGCTAAACCATATCTGTTTTGCCGAATTTCTTACCATCGCTGTCTTAACATCACCTGTCATTTCTTAGTTTGACAACTCAGTTTTCATGTTACCTCGGCATCTACATTGGGTACAGATCGATCTGATTGCCTTGATGTCAAGTGATATGTTAAGACAGCAAGTTGCCCAAATGAGAAAAAGGGCCAAGGTTAAAACATATCAATTACCGAACAAATCTCTGTACCAATAATTTTTTATATTGTACGAAGACATTCGTAATATTTACGAATGGTTTTAAAATATATGAAATCTACAATTCTGTATTTATTTTATTTATAAAATACTTTCCTACTTTTTTGTTAAACCACACCGGAAGTGAAAATTTAAATAACTTCGCCCAATACTTCATACTGAAAATCAAATCTAATGCAGTCGGTGAGGATGGTATACCCATTCGATTTGTAAAGTTAGCTATGCCTTATATTTTAAGTCCTCTGACCTACATTATCAATCACTGCATCACTACATCATGCTTCCCAAACCTTTGGAAGGTTGCCTCTGTTTGCCCTGTCGCCAAGAATAAACGTGCGTGTTCTCCTTGTGATTTTCGTCCTATAAGTGTTTTACCTGCTTTATCAAAAGTATTTGAGTCGATTATGTTTGAACAAATCTCCTGCCATATGTCGGAAAATCATTTGCTTTCCCCTTTCCAGTCAGGCTAAAGAGCTGGGCATGGATGTGCTACCGCATTGGTTAAAATTTTAGACGACTTACGAATTTCTCATGACAAAGGTGAATTGTCCCTACTGTGTTTACTAGACTTCTCCAAAGCATTTGACTCCGTTGATCATACATTGCTCTGCTCAAAGCTCACTTACTACTTCGGCTTTGGCAAAAATGCACTGTCCCTCATGAAAAGTTATTTATCAGGCAGAACCCAGCGTGTGAAGATTGGCTCAGTATCCTCAAAGACAAAGTCTGTGATCTGTGGCGTTCCCCAAGGATCCATTTTGGGTCCGTTGCTATTTAGCGCTTTCATCAATGATATTTTCTTAACTTTCCGATATGTAAATGCTCATGCATATGCCGATGATCTCCAGATATACTTATCTGGACCATTCCAGGAAGTAATTGGAACTACGGCAAACCTAAATCAGGACTTGTCTTCTGTTTCGCGATGGGCCACTCAAAACGGCCTCTGTCTTAACCCGGTGAAGTCGTATGTTCTACCTGTCTACAAGAAGAAAGTCAGTTTTAGTTACATTCCACCAGTTTGTCTCGGTACGACTTCTCTTGTATTAGTCGAAAAAATAACCAATCTGGGTTTTGTTATTAATTCTAACCTCACCTGTGTCGATCACATTAACTCCGTCGTGGGCAAAGTATATTGTACTCTAAGAAATTTAAGGCAATCTGCACCGTTTACTCCAACACTTATCAAACAAAAGCTTGCCCGTCAATTAATTTTGCCTATTATTACCTATTCTGAGTTGGTATACAGCAAGCTCGACTCCAGGTCTTCTCATAAAATTGATACCTTATTTAATAATGTTACGCGCTATGTCTATGGAATACGGAAATTTAGTCATATATCCGCCTGGAGGTCTAGTTTACTAGGATGTGAAATTTCTGATTATTTAAAAGCCAGATACTGTATTTTTCTTTTTAAACTGTTGAGTTCAAAAGAACCACATTACCTTTATGAACAACTGATTTTTCCAAAATCTGAGCGTTCTTATGATCGAATTGTGCCTGTCTTCAAACTTATGAGCTCAACAAGACTGTTTTTCATCAATGTTATTAGAATTTGGAACTCTATACGTGCTACCATTAGGAGCAAAATCAACAGAAGCAACTTCAAAACTACACTTCATAATTATTTCGCTGAAAATTGATGAACCATCTACATATTTGCAATAATATATAATTAAGTGATTTTTTGAGCTTTGTTAACATACCATAATGTTTGTATATATGTTATAAGTTTTATGTATCCGTGTTATTTCTGTTTAATTGAATGTGTCATAAGCGTTTGTATATATTTTAGAATTTTAATTTGCAATATATAAAAAAATAAGTATTATCTTTACTTTTATCATTGTTGTACTATAAAAGATTGAATCGTATTGTACTAATGCCTGAACCGAAATAAATGAAATGAAATGAAATATTTTTTAAATATATTTTTTTTTTTTTCAAAATATAGCCTCAGGTATAATTATAATACCCTGAAAGTTTTATGGCCTTATTCATAAAAAATAAAGTAGGTTTAAAGAGCTTTATAAATTGACTTTTCATACATTTATCAATTTATACATCACAATTTATACATCACATATAAGTATGATGCTACGTGCAGTTTATAAATTGGTTTGGCACCGACCGCTTCACAATCTCCACTCAAATTCTGTCCAGTGACGATTTTGTAGACAGTTTGTATCTACACTCTGAAACCACATGCTTATATTGCAGAAGAACAGTCGCTTTATTTTAAAAGACTTAGGGAAAATTTTGACGAAGGAGAAGTGATCGTACAGTGTGATTTTGCAGAAAATTATGTGTAGTTTTGCTGTCCAAAATGCCGCCCAGGCTTTTAATTTTTTTTAAATTATTTTTCAATACGAAAAAATACTAGAGAAAACCTAATTTTGATATTTACTATTCTTTGGAAGCCCATAACTCGAAAAGTAACCATCATATGAGGAAAAAAAATATTCACACAATTTCATATTTCACACAGGAAGGAATTCTAAAGTATCACCCTTTTTTCCCTGTCCGCTTGACGCGAAATACCCCAAAAACATGTTTTTTAAATTCGTACAATATACGAATATTTTCGTGCAATATACTAAATTGCCGGCAGTTTAATACTTCATCATATTTTTATGTACCGCGTGTCATTGCGGGTAAAAAATACAATACAAATTGAAATATCAATTTGTGATTTGATTTTTATAATCATTCGTGGGGCTATCGATTAATTGTAAACATTGCTACCTGTGATTGCTAGCTGGCAAAGGGGAGTGAATTTTAATTTTTTTTTTGCTTTTGTTTTGTTGATTTTTATTGTTGTTGTTTTATTGTCGCATATAGAACGGTGACACATGATCTCAGAAATGAGGTCCTTGATTACCTCATTGCTTTTTATACCCGAGCGCACTTGCGCACAAGGGTATATTAACTTTGTTCACATAAAGGTTGTTTGTAACAGCCAAAACGAATCGAAATAGATATAGACAAATGTATACATAAATGCTCAGAATGAATAGAGAAGTCGATTAAGCCATGTCTGGCTGTCCGTCCGTCCGACCGTCCGTGTACACGATAACTCGAGTAAAAATTGAGATATTTCAACGAACGGTATGTAGGTTTCCCTTTATCTAAGGTAGGGTGCTATTGAAAATGGGCGAAAGCGGACTGTACCCACGCCTACTTCCCATATAACGATAATTTTCAGAAATAAGAAAACTGCGATATTTTGGTAACTACTGAAGATTATTCACTCAAAATTGATATGTACTATAAATTTTACACAAAAAATAAGAATATTGTAAATTTTTGGAAAATGGGCGTAGCCACGCCCACTTATGGTTACCGCTGCATCAATTTCTTCCAAACTTGGCACAGTTATTGGCTTTGGTACAGCATACCAAAAGGCCGAAAATTTTTAAAATCGGACAATAACCACGCCCACACCCCATATAACGGTAATTTACGATCCTCGATAAATTCGTAAATATCAAAGCTGATTTATTCAAAATTAATGTTTACAACAACTCTTTACCAAGAAATACGTTTATGATAAAATTTTGGAAAATGGGCGAGGCACCGCCCACTTACGATCACATGTATGTATCTCGGTAACCGTTCTACCAATTTTTACCAAACTCGGTATGGTTATTGTGCTTGCCACATAAAAGCAAAACTTTGAAAATTATTGAAATCGGACTAAAATTATGGTCGCTTTTCATATAACGGTAAATTTCAGAAATGCTTGAAACTTCAATATTTCGAGATTTAGGGACGCTAATTTACACAAAATTGATACACCCCGGCTTACCATGTAGCGGTAGCTTTCGGAAAGGAGAAAAAAACATAGGTTTAATACTTGGGCTCTTGTGGAACAAACCTAATATCATATTCAATAATTGACAGTTACCTATCTCGCAATACAGAACATTGTCTCATCAGTTCTTCTTAATTTTTATTTCCGTTTATGTCTAAAAATAAATTCCAACATGCAACAACTGTTGCCCCTGTTCGAATATTTATTTTAAAGATATAAGGATGGAGTCCAAAAAATTATTAAAAAGTCAATTCTCCACTTTATTTGGGTCAATTATTGGTCCATCAACAGCCTCTTCACTCAGTCTACGTTTTATGCGCGGCGCAGCGCTACGTTTATATGAAAGTTTTTCTTTGGATCATAAAGTAGGCTGACACTGTAAAAAGAAAAGAGCCATTTCTGAAAAAAAACGCCAAAAATCGAAAATTTTATTATTTTTATTTTTAATTTTTATTTTATTTTTTATAAAATTCATGAAATCGGCTTGAAAAATCTTTTATTTGAAACTGAGAACTTTTTATAACATAGTTTTTAAACCCAAACCCGAATATAATGCCTTCGGTGATGTACACACAAGTTTCTTTAAACATTTTCAATTTACTTTAAAAAAATATTTGTATTAACAAATTTACCAAAAGGATTGCGCAATTAATAAATTTATTAAAGCTCATATTTATTGATTAATCGCACAATATGCTTTTACGCGCTCGGCGGTAAAAATAAAATAAAAGCAATAATAAGGCGAGATCAGCTATTTCCACAAATGAAATTGCAAGTTTCACATTCAGCGGGAGTTGTCCAAATGGTGGTTTAATATTGGCAAATGTTCGATATTGTACAAAAAAATCGATAACAATAACAAGAGTTGTCTAATCAAAATTAAAGCTCTAACTCCATACTTATCACGTGTTTCGACGCATTTACATGATAGCGCACAAAAAATTTAATTGAAGGGAAAAAATCTCCAAAGGCGATTTCCAAAATTTCTACGCGCAAATATCCAAAAAAATCACCAAATTGGCGCTAAATCGCCAAATCTGGACACTCTGCTGTATTGATACATATACAAACTCGTGAAATGCGGCGGTCGCCGGTTACTGAGGCGGCTCCAGTCGCGAAACTAAATTAGCTAATCACAAGTTTGGTGTTAAGCAATGATTTCTTTTTTAAGGGCTAATTTCAAATGAATATTTAAACGGCACCTAAGTTCAATTGTGGATTGCTGTTTAAATTCCATTTAGCTTTCGTTAGGTTTCAGATCAACTTTATTTAAATATGCCAATCAATTGGCAGCACTGCTGCTTGTTCATTGAAATTGTTGTTGCATTTGCTTCTTTGTTTACATTTTGTGCTGAAAAGCTGATTATTTTTTGGTGGGATTTGGTGGGATTGATTAAACAACCTACCAATCAATCTTGGTTGTTAGTCGTCGATATAATTCCGCCAGATATATCATAAAGGTGGAATATTATGAGATCTGTTGTTAGATCTGGCAACTCTCTAATTCACTATATATATTTTGACATATTAATATTTTATAGCAATAAGCTGAATTTTCTTTTCTTAAAGCTCAGTTATGCATACTTGGCGTTGCATGAGAGTGGCTGTCTTCTTAAACGCATTAATGCAAAGCATCAGTCTCTTTTATTTCTCAACCATAAGAGATAAAAGTATTGAATTTGCGCAACTTTATTAAAAATTGGTCCAGTCGAATCTTCGTGAAAACGGGCCTCAGTTGGCAATACCATGCACGAATTTAGTTATGAATAGAATTGAATAGGGGGTTATAAGAAGACGTTAAATTTAAATTTTCAGTGCTGTGCGAATGTTTCTTGCAAAGTTATGCAAAAAAACGTTGCTATTGTCGCACGCAAGAGAACAACATACTATTCTGTTTGTAATGAAACGCAAACATTTTTTTCGTTAAACAAATAGATAAAAAACTATTAAGCAGCAAATTAAAAAATTTAATTTTTATGTATGTTTTTCGCAAATTACTCAGTTCATTTGCATTTTTACCGCACCTTTAATCTGGTTTATAAATATCGATGATCCAATAAGGCAGCCTCTGGCAATCCACGCTAGAACACGTACAAGTCGAGCCTGTACAAGTTTTTGCTCAATCACCATGATTCCAGAAGGTCTCAATGTACTTTTAGAAATTTGGAAAAGATCTCAATAACCAAATTTTGATTTTTGGTCACAGACAGTTGCACATTCATTTGTTTATTAATGCTTTAAACTATTCTTTTAGATTTTGGTGAATATCTCGGTACTTTCACGCGCACATTTAAGAAAAGGGGGAAATTGTCTTCTGCAAAATTTATATTAATTGAGTTCAATGTTATGTTACGTTTTTACTATGATTTAATAAAGTAGAAGTTTTCATTTCAAGTACAAAACAGTGTAATATATAGTATGTGCAACGATAGTGTTATTTATTATTCTTTTATTTCACAATATGTGCAATAAGAATTAAAGCTGAATTAGACATGCGCGCCTAATATGAAGTTATTTTTGGAGATTTCACTCCGACAATGCTAAACTATATGCATCGCAATTGTTTGAAAATAACTATCTAATGTGTTTCTGTTTAAATAAACTTACTTCACTTTACGCCATGAATATTGAGCTTGCGGATTCAATAACCGATGAAATGCGTGTAATGTATTTGTACAGTATATTTTGCTTAGCTGTCCATCCTTCTTTGCACGAAAAACTTGTGCACTTAACCGAAAAAGCACTTAAGCGAATTTTCTTTACTACTTCAATTAGAAAGGTATCCGAACCCCTATGAAACCAAATAATGGAGGAGCACTTACCACGTAAAAAATACTGCAAGCGAAATTTTTACCGAATGGTATCTAATTATCTATTTAACTACATAAATTGATTGCCATTTTCGTTGTTCTGCGAGATGAGCAAAATAAATAAAAGTTTGTAAAATTAGGTAATTGTAGGGCCAGTGCAGGTAAACGTAATATTTTCTTTGATAACTGATAATAGTTGCACAATTTTTAACGCAGGTATCGCTAATGTGCAGGTATGTTGAATGAATCTATCGGAGCAGTTTCCTCATAAATATTAAAAATAATGCCGCTGATGCGCATTTTAAGGTAGGTATCTTAAATGTGCACTTAAGCATAAAGGCAGCAAAAGCAAAATATACTGTACATATCGTTGGTTATTATATCCGTGTCTTTAATTGTTTTCTTATTTTCCGAAGAAAATACTTTGGAAGCTAATTGTTTTATGTTATATAGCAAGAAAAATTGATTCAAAAAGTTTTCATATGCAGCCTATCAGTTTTTTACCTTTTTTAATCTATCTATATATATAAATGTGAATGTCTGTTTATTACCTTATAACTTTTGAACCGCGACACGGAATCCCACGAAGCTTTGCACACTTATTTGTTTTTATCCCGGGAAGGTTATAGGCATAGAGAAAAATCGGCAGTACTGGAAAAGAGGGCGTGGCACCTCCCATACTAACTAAAATTTTCATGTTGTATATAATTAATTCCAAACTCATGAGAAAAAATAGGCGGAACTGGAAAAGGGGGCGTGGCACCTCCGTAGGCGTGAAATATTTAATAAGCTATAACTTCGGAACCGTAAGTCACATGAACTTGAAATTTGGTATGCAGATATATCTATGGTACATAGGTGCTTACAGTAGGCTATACATAAATGAGTTTGTAAAAGGGGGCGTGACACATTTCATAGGCGTGGAATTTTTAATCAGCCATAACTTCGGAACGATAAGTCACATGAACTTAAAATGTGGCATGCAGACATACCTATGGTAGGTGCTTATAGTAAGGTATATATACAGTGAAACCTCCCTTGGGCGGACACTCACCGTCAGTAATTTTTTGTCTGCCCAAGAGAGGTGTCCGCTCAATGTAAGGGAAGCTTATTTTAGAACTTTTTAATATTTTAATTAATTGAATAGTAACTATTTCTTATTTGAATAAAAGATTATGATATTACATCACATGGCTCAAACCTCATATTTTTAATTCCGAAATTCTTCCAAATGAATATCAAATATACAGGATCGACCGCGAGGGCAGAATCGGTGGTGGTGTCCCTTTGCGGTGCATTCATCGATACCATCCGAGGAAGTTAGTCTTCCTGTCATTGAATATACCGAATTTAAATGTATACGTGTACAGGCTGGAAAGACTTATATTTATTTAGCTCTTTGCTACATCCCTCCTAATTCTGCCGTATCAGTATATATGCAGCTAGTTTCTTTACTTGAGACCGTAAATGCAATGCTTACGGCATCCGACTCTATGATTGTTTTGGGCGATTTAAATCTGCCACACATTTCATGGAACATCATTGACACCGATGTTGTACTAGTTTCATCTAGAGATAGTTACAATGTATTTCTGGAGGAAATGGCTGAACTTTGCCTCAAACAAATAAATATATGTCCAAATAAGTTTGGAAAGGTCTTGGATCTCGTTTACGTTGATGATGTTCCGAAGGCCTCTATTAATCGGTGTAATCCCCTAGTTTTGCCGGAAGATGCATACCATCCTGCTCTTGAGTTAAGCTACGAAATCATAAATGAAATACATAATAATAAGTCAAGTTCAAGTACTAGATATGTTTTTGCGAAAGCAAATTTCAGGAAAATTAACAAAGAACTTTCAAAGTTATCTTGGACAATATATAGAGATGACGTGGAGCGCAGCGTTGAGCACTTTAATGATACTGTTTTCAATTTGTTTCGAAAGTATGTGCCAAAACGTAAAATGGTTCATGAAGAACCAATACAATTATGGTTCACTAAAGAGCTTAAAAAATTGAAAAATAAAAAGTCGCACTCTTTTAAACTGTATAAAAGAACGGGCTAACACAGTGATTACCTAAGGTACTCAGTTTTGCGGCATAGCTACTTTGCATTAAATAAGAAATGTTATAATTCATATTTATTTATGTAAAATTAAGAAGAATTTAATTAACAATCCTAAATCATTTTATGGTTTCGTAAATTCAAAGCGTAAGGCATATGGTTTTCCGTCCGCTATGCATTATCGCAACACTGTATCTAGCGACAGCCAACTCATTGACAACATGTTTGCTCGGTTCTTTAGGTCCAATTATTCTGTAGACTTCCCTATAAGTGGAGACTATCCGTACGAGCTTTGTCCAATCAACTCTGCTTATATTCCAGTAATATCTTCCGATGGAGTTTTACACTATTTAAAAACCTTAAAAGCGTCATTTAGGCCTGGACCTGATCATATTCCGACCTGGTTTCTTAAAAACTGCGCTGAGAACATCTGCGAGCCTTTAACAACTCTATTCAATTTGTCACTTAAACATGGCGTTTTTCCGTCAGCCTGGAAGGAGTCTTTTATAATACCACTTCACAAAAACGGCAGCAGGTCCTCTATAGAAAACTATCGAGGCATAGCGAAACTCTCCGCTATCCCCAAATTATTCGAAGCAATTATTGTTAACCAGCTGACATATTCTATATTTTCTTCAATTACACAATCTCAACACGGGTTTTCTAGAGGAAAATCTACTGTGACTAATTTATTGGAGTTTACAACTCATGTCTCAAACGGTTTTAGAGAAAATGCTCATACCGACGTAATATACACCGATTTCAGTAAAGCTTTTGACAAAGTATGTCACTCGTTACTCATCCGTAAACTCGACCTAATCGGCTTTCAGCCCAGTCTTCTTCAATGGATCTCATCTTACCTCTCTGATAGAACACAAAGAGTTCTTGTTAATAATTGTTCTTCCAACATCATTAAAGTTTCTTCAGGAGTTCCTCAGGGAAGCCACCTTGGTCCGATTCTGTTCCTGATATTCATTAATGATATTTTCAAAAAATTTAACGTATGCCGATGATGTGAAACTTTTTAAAACATTGTCCTCTATAGAAGAAAGGTCTTTGTTACAAGCGGATCTGAGCAACGTGGTTAGTTGGTGTAATGCAAACTATATGCCGCTAAACCTACAAAAATGTAAAGTTATGTGTTTCTCTCGGAGGGCTGTTCAACCAGCTGTTTATTCAATATCAAATTATAATCTGGAGCAGGGATCCAATTTTGTCGATCTTGGTATCACAATGGATTCCAAACTCAATTTCAACCATCATATTAATGTTACAGTCAATAAAGCCAAAGACGTTTTTGCATTTGTAAAGCGATGGTCAAAAGAGTTCAAAGATCCTTATTTTACAAAAGCTCTTTTTACCAGTTTAGTTAGACCTATACTAGAATACGGATCTATTGTTTGGAATCCCCGCTACCAAGTTCATTCAGAAAGGATTGAATCAATTCAAAAACAATTCTTGCTTTTTGCATTGCGTAATTTTAACTGGGATTCAGATTACAATCTCCCCCCTTACACAAGTCGTCTAAAGCTCATAAATTTGCCTACACTCGCAAGCCGTAGAGAAATGCTAGGTATAATATTTATCGTAAAATTAATGACTGGCTGAGGTAAATTTTAATGTTCCTTCTCGAGTGTCAAGACACTTTCGACCTCTATTTTTAAAGCCATGCAAAACTAATTTTGAACTAAACGAATCATTCCGTGGTTTATGTCAGGATTTTAATTTTAATTAGGATAATTGAAATACTATCTTTAGCATATCCAATCAGTTGATGAATTTGATTCTGTAGCTGAATAGTTTTAGATCTCGACACTTAACAAACTCCGGTTTCCACTACTCGGCACCAAAAAACTAAAAAAAAAGGTTCCGTACGTCATGCGGACTGCGCCCCTCGCGTCGGTTGGGCGGGAATGGAGGGTAAAAAGCCGTTGGGATTAATTAATTAATTAATCGTTCAAACAAAAATGTGCACGTATTTTTTCAAAAGTGCATATTTCGTTTATGTGCGTAAGTACATATTAAGTAATAACAAAATAAAAATAAATATTACATTTCAGTCCATAAACTACATAAAACCATAGATTCATTACATAAAAAACTGGGAAATTGTCGATTGACGTATGTTTTATTTTTAATTTTTTTCAGTGTCAGTACTAGGGCTCGTAAAATTGTCCGACTATTCGACTAATCGGTTACCCGATTATTCGATTCGTAACCGTTCGCATGCTTATTAGTCGGTTAACGGTATTCGAATAGTCGCCCGCCTTCGATTATTCGAATAGTTGCTTTGCTTCGACTACTCGAGCATTGTAGCAAATCGAATTTCAGTAACCGAACTTTCATTGAAATTTCTTTGACAAATGAAAAAAAAATATTTAAATATATACATGTACACATATGTATTAGAGCTCGGGCAATTCGGTTAATCGATTAACCGAATTATTCGAATCTGACTGAAGTCGACTACTGTTAATCGGTTAGCAATATTCGAGTAGTCGAAAGCTGTCGGCTATTCGGATAACCGTTCACTTTAGATTATTCGGTTAACCGTTCATTTTCGGTTAATCGAATATTTTAAGTTCGAGTTTTTTTTTGCATTTACAGATACATATACATATATGAAAAGTCTTGTTACATTCGTAGTACATATATAAGATGGCATGTGCAAAATTAAGGCAAACTTTTTTTGCAAGAATGTGCGCTAATTATTGAAATGTTATTGCGAAATATTTTAGAGACAATGGCTAAAGCAATACCTACCTCTCATTTTCGCTATTTTTGTTATGGATTTTTGTTAAATGGTTGTTCAGTGAGGATGTGGAGGAGGTGTAGCACAAAACTGCACCACATATGGAACATGTTACTTCCTTTTCG
>NW_023458568.1:19032765-19049673 GCF_013731165.1 Rhagoletis pomonella | reverse complement strand
CGAAAAGGAAGTAACATGTTCCATATGTGGTGCAGTTTTGTGCTACAACGCCTCCACATCCTCACTGAACAACCATTTAACAAAAATCCATAACAGAAATCGCGAAAATGAGAGGTAGGTATTGCTTTAGCCATTGTCTCTAAAATATTTCGCAATAACATTTCAATAATTAGCGCACATTCAGCCGAAGCGTACCACAATGAAAATTCAAGCGATAGGCCCAACAAATCCAAGATGAAGCGGCTAGAACGCAGCCATCGTTACACACGAACGTCAAGAAGAAATTTCACGTGCAGTTGCACTTTTGATTTCAACCAACATGTTACCGCTTTCAATTGTGTCTTCCGATGACTTCAGAGATTTCATGAAAGTGATAGAATCCGGCTACAAAGTCCCCGTTAGAAGCATTCATTCTCGCTTGAAGCTATTATATAAATCCGTCAAAGACAATATATGCAATGAATTGGCGGAGGCATTAAGTGTTTCAATTTCTGTGGATGAATGGTCTTCTCGAACGCTGGATTTTTATATATCAGTAGAAGCTCAGTATTTTAACTCAAAATACGACTTGTGCACTGCTACGCTATGTAACAAGCAGTTGGAAGGTGCTAATGTAAACCCATTGAAAATCTACTTCTACTTAAAAATTTGTTGTCCTTCCAGGAAGACCAAATGCAGAGAATATTGCTTCCACTCAAGGCACATAAATACAGGTAGAAGCCAAAATGACGTTGCTCTCATGAGAACCAAACCTTTAAACTTCAACTTGTTTTTCATTTATTTCCTATATTTCGTTACGCTTTGAATGTCATATCGTTGTTTTTTTTTTTTGAATGTTCGTTAATAACAAATTTTAATTAACATTTGAATTTTTCTAGTGTTGTGCAGTTTATACTTAATGTATGTGTTAAAAATGCAACACCGAAGCGTTGTTTTTTATGTGGTGTTAAATATGAAGCAGATACCATTTAACGTGCCTCAATGTCCTTCGCGTAAAGAGCGTTGCGAAAGCAGCTGTGGGCCAGAGCTGCAGCGAAATGCCTTGCTGTGCGTTAAACATTTTAAAACAGCAGATTTCATAAATGCACCGGGAGGTACAGGAAAGGCACGTTTGATGCCAAGTGCTGTTCCTATGACCCTTATGCCGGAAAGTCCCTCCAACAACACTGCAACTCATAAATTAAAAACATAAAACAACATACAAATTAACAAATTTTAACTAAAGAAAAATAAATAAATAGAAACAAAACTTCAAATTTACTCAAAAACGTCAACCAGCGAAATGTAATTTTTTATTTTTCCTTACACACGCTCATTTTTATTTTTACTCTCCCGAAAACTTTGACTTTTGTAGGTTTGATGTCAATTTGGCTTCTACCTGTTTTTATTGTACCATGGCTTCCACTGTCGAATCAGTTTTAAATGATTGGAATATTTCAAACGAGGTTCGATCAATAACTCACGACAGTGCAGCAGTTATGAATGCTGCGGCACAGAAACTGTTAAATATATCTGATAGTGTTAAGTGCAACGCTCATCTTCTGCCGTTGGTTGTTAAGGATGCAATTGGAGTCGTTCCACAGTTTACTGAAATATGCAAGAAAGCCAAAAATGTGTCTTCGTATTTTCATCGCTCAAGCGTAGCCAAAAATGCTCTTTCAATTCGCCAAGTACAGTTGGGAATTAAAGAAAATCGGCTAGTTCAATCTTGCGAGATTCGTTGGAACTCGAAATTATACATGTGCGAAAGTATAATTTTAAACCGCAGTGTAATCTGTTTAGTTTTAGGAGATAGAGCAGTCACCAAATCATCCCTGCAGTCAATTGCGCTAGTTCAGAACTAGCGCAGAACTAGCTTATTAAGAGGCGGTACTGGTTCTCGATCTATCCCAACGCAATGCTTTCAACTGTCTCTTTTTACATGGCGATGTCCTACGAAGTGGAAATTGTCACCTCTGCAGAACTTTGGAACTAGTTCTCAACTGGTTCCATTTTCGACAGTTCTGGGCCAATAAGTTTTTTTATGAGAAAATATTTTTAAACCAAATTACCGGATATTTTTTCTTTTCTGAACTTTTTCCGTTTTGGACAGATCTGCGACAATAGGTTTTTTATAAAAAAAAATTTTATTATCATATTTTTTAATTTTTTATGTTCTTTTACATATTGCGTTTTATTTATTTTTTGTATTCTTTTATTTTATTTATATTAAATTTGATAATTTTATCTTCAATTTTTAAAGCGGCACTCAACAATTTAAATTTCTTAAATCTGAAAATCACAACTGCCTCCACCGCGATTTGAACTCGTGACCAGCGATATTAGAGTCGGAGGCCTTCCCGATGAGCTATTTTCGTATTGTACGAGAAGTGAGAATTTGTGCATTTACTTCTTAACAAAGCGCAACTAACACACCAAAAGTTTCAACTGTCCCTCTCTGCAGCCGTTTTGCACTAGTTCCGAGATGGTTGTGAAATGTGTAGGGCGGAACTAGCGCTTTAAGAGACTTTCTCTAAATTTTACTGCAGGGATGCGATGCACTTAAACTTGAATTTACTGAAAGAGAATGGAACGAAATGGCGACTCTAGTGAGAGTTTTAAAGCCATTTGATAAAGCTACAACAGTGTTATGTAGCGCAAAAACTGTAACGATGTCTTTGGTCCGTCCTATAATAAATCGGTTCACTCAAAGTCATATGTCAACATCTTCTATTGATGGAATAAATGATGAAATATTTAAATAATGTGCCAGAAGATCTTTTTTTTTAAAGATTTAACATTGGAAACAGTTGCGATGAAATTCCTGCTTCTCTTGTAGCAACATTTTTGGATCCACGATATAAAAATTTGTATGGCGAAGATGTTGAAACAAAAACCAAAATTCACGACTTTGTAAGAAGGGATTTAGAAAAAGAGAAATCAACAAATGTGGCAGAGCCCAAAGTAGAATCCACGGATTTGGACTTTTTGTTTGACGATGACACGTTGCCCAATGACGTGACGTCACAGCTAGATTTATATATTGCAGAACCACAAGTTGGTCATAATATTGATCCAATAGCATTGTGGAAAACTCATAGCGATATTTATCCTAATATTTTCAAGTTAGCCAAGCGTTATCTATGTATTCCAGCAACTTCAACTGAGTCGGAGCGAACATTTTCATTGGTGGAAACATTGTCTCTCAAAGAAGAAGCTGCCCACTGCCACAAAATGTACACCTTCTCACATTTTTGTGCCAAAACAGACGTTTCTTAAAAGAAGTTAATATAGGATTTTAAGGTTTTTAATAACGATGTGTTTAACCCTAGAACACACACCCGGGTACAAATGTATCCACTTTCAACTTTGAAGTGTTGTAACTTTTGAACCGCTATACCTCTATACCGCTAACTTCGGATCTAGGAAGATTATTTAGTTTTGAGTTCAAATTCAAAATTTGAACCAGATCGGACCATTGGTTCAGGAGCTACAGCCTTCCAAACACATTATATACGTAAACACACACCCGGGGTACGTTTGTACCCCAATAGTAAAAATCCTCATAATAATAAAAAAAAAAACATTTTTTATATAATTTTTTTATTTGAAAAATTAAGAATATTCATTTCACACATTATATTATTGACTTTTATTATAAAAATTATAAAAATGCATCTTATATCTAAGGAAAATTATGGCAAATAGAGCAATTTGTTGATGTGACCGAATGTTCAAGACACATTGGCTTCTTACATTTGTCGCACAGCTTTCTGGTTTTTCTACGGCGTTTTTCCTCTTGTGCGTAACATAAATAGCAAGATCCGGATACAGGTTTTGGCGTGCGCGCTGCGGCAGATGTTGATGCTGCTGTTGACACCATTGATTCCACCGGTCGGTTGAAATATGCTTCAATAGCAATTTTAGTCGAAAAATTTCGCGTCACTTGACGATTTATGGCTCTGGCTTCAATAATGGGCATACACAATGCTTCAGCCAAGCTGCGCCGGATCTGCTTACGCTTGTTGTTTGTTCTCCAAGGCAACATAGGGTTATTCAAATCGTAGACAATGTAGGCTGCAAGAGCTGTAATGTCCAACATGTTGAAGAACATCGCTAGTGGCCATCGTTTTGTTTGTCTTTGTGTTGGATATTCCGCAAACATTTGGTCCATTCGATCAACACCACCTTTGGTACGATTATAATATTCAATTATTTCAGGTTTCCCACTGTCAGCTATTTCAGCATCATTATGCATGGTCGAAAGCAAATTTACTGCTTTATTTTTTTTGGGAACATAAGAGCACATTGTCACATTATTTTTGAAGCCAAATGTCGTTGAACCAATTGTCCTGTTTTTGTTCTGCTTCATTTCTTGAGGAATATATGATTTGTTTTTGCGCAAAGTTCCAACGATCGTGAGTTTCCAGGTGAGAAGCAGTTCTGCAACTGGCAAGGTCGTAAACAAATTGTCCATTGTAATGTTTCGGCCACTTCCTTGGTATTTGGCAGACAAATCCTTCACCACTCGTTCGCCTTGGTTCGTTTCCCTACCATTTTCTGCTTGGCCAGTATATATTTGTCCATGCAGTGGATATGCATTTGTGGCATCGCAAATCCACCAAACCTTGATACCATATTTAGCAGGTTTTGACGGTATGTACTGCGTAAACCGTGTGCGTCCACGGTAAGGAAATAATTGTTCATCAATCGTCAAGCATGAGCTGGGCTTGTAATGTGCAGCAAGATTATTGTTCATCATCGTCCACAACTCACTGATCGGTGCTGCTTTATCAGTTAGTAAGCGTGTTGCACGAGTGTTTTTATCGTCAAATCTTAGGAACCGCAATATCGAACAGAAACGGTTGACTCCCATTGTGGCGCGATATAAAGGATAGTTTTTGACGCTCCATAAATCTCGAACATGTTCTCCATTGCTATGGTTCGCACCAGTCATAATAAGTATGCCAAAAAATGCATACAGCTCTGTTATTGACACAGGCGTCCATGACTTAGGAGTTGTGTTTGGATGCGCATTGTTGTAAGCATTATAAGTTTCTTTTGCTAACTTATTTGTGTGGCGCATAATTATATCAGCCATTTCAACGTTCATGAAACATTTGAATGTTTGCTCTATTGACAACATTTCAGTGCATCTAGCTGGTCCAGAACGTTCTCTTATAATATTTTGTCTGAGTACCTGACGACTTACATTTGGTTCTTTCATCCACTCAGTACCATCACGTGCAACAAATTTTTCGGCACTAGCAGGTAATTCATTATTTTCTTCTACTTCTTCTTCTTCATCATCCTCATAGTACGCATAATCAGGTAATACTTCTGCGGCACTTTGCGAAACTTCAGCATCGTCATCAGCAATTTCAATGTCATTGATTTGAATTTCTTCTTCATCTTCTGAGTCAAAGTCATAGGGAGCGTCATCGTCCAAATTTCATCAAATAAAGATTGTATATATGATTCTCGCTGTTCCTCAGTTAGCCTGCATAATAAAAAAAAAATTAGTATATGTTTACATTGTTGCTTATTTTACATTTTTTACCTTCTATATGCTGCACTTGATAAATATTCGTTTCTTCTTGAAGTCATTTCGTATCCAGTTATTTATAGTTTCAGTTATATTTATTTTCACTTATATTTTCACTTCTTCCACTTTTGAGCACCAAAACAATAATGAAAATATCAACAGGCAGCATTTATAACAACACCTCGTGTGAAAACAACCCTTGCAGCTGCATATAAAATACAAAAACCAGTTATACCAGTGTATTTGCTACCTACGTACCCATACCTTGCGCGACCTTTTTGCACATATCTTTTGAAACAGGTAGAATATTTCAATGAAATGCAAACCAATATGTGTATTCGTTGTTACTCTACAAGTATATTATTATAAATTATATTATTTTGTTTTGCATTTATCAGGACAACAACAAAAACAAAAATCCACTGTTGCATGTCCTGACTTTATTTGCCCATATCGCTGGAACCAGTAGGAATATTCGAATGAAACAAAAGACAAAATACTTGTTATATATTAAAATATACATTTCAAAAAAAAATCATAGAAATCGGTTGAATAAGCATTAAAAAAACCGCAAAATAAGGTCCCGGGTACAAACGTATCCCGGGTGTGTGTTTACGTGGTATTTTCTGGGTGTGTGTTCTAGGGTTAAAAAACTATGTTATCCTACACTATTTACATTTATGTTGTATTTCATCCTTTAAAATGGAAATAAATGATTCTTAAATATGGAAATAACATATTTTGGCAATTCACAATGTGTATTAAGTAACGTGTTGCCTTATGGGGGTATATATGGCACAAAATAACGGTGTATGCAAAAAAGCTATCCAAAAAATGTGTCTTACAATATAGCCCTTAACATTGATACCAAAGATTGAGTAATAATTAATATGGGATAGAAATTAATTTTATTTCCTCCAGTATTTTGCTGCACATACCTTTATTTCTTGCAAAAAAAAGTTTGCCTTAATTTTACACATGCAATCTTATATATCTGTGTTCGTATGGAAAAGTAGCTTATGTCGAAAGGCTGGCTTTAGTATAAATCGGTATTCGGAGCATACGATTGCGAATGACTTACGGGCGCTAAGCCGTTAAACAACTTTTAGCAAATAAACGTGCAAGAAATAGTTCCGATACTAGCAAGTTAATATTCTTTTTAAGTCTCATCAAAAAATTCCTTGTCGTTTAAAAAATAAAGGGAATGCCGCATTATACTAAAGCCGGCCTTTCGACATAAGCTACTTTTCCATACGAACACAGATATGTACTACGAATGTAACAAGACTTTTCATATATGTATAGGTATCTGTAAATGCAAAAAAAAAATCGAACTTAAAATGTTCGATTAACCGAATATGAACGGTTAACCGAATAATCTAAAGTGAACGGTTATCCGAATAGTCGACAGCTTTCAACTACTCGAATATTGCTAACCGATTAACAGAAGTCGACTTCAGTCAGATTCGAATAATTCGGTTAATCAAAATTCAGAATTCAGAATTCAGTACCTTTTTCATCAATATTATCTATTGTTATAAATTCATCAGAATTGGAATTGGATTCTCCAAGGGTTTCTGATAATTCAAATAACGAACCTAAACCACTGCGCAAACCAAACTAAATGTGTGCATAAAAATCACATTTTATGCGGGAAGTCCCCCTTTTCCATTTAGTAGTCCGCCTATGAGGAGTTCGCGTCCGCTCAACGGAGGTTTTTGTTTGTTTGTTATGAAAAGAAATCTTAATGTCCGTTGAGGACATGAGGTTAGAGGTTTTTGTGTCAATTTTATGCAAAATAACTGTCCGTGTCCGGCCAAGAGAGTGTCCGCTTAAGAGAGAGTAATTTGTTCCGAAATTTATACTTAAAAAAAAACTTGGTATAGGAAAAAATGTCCGCCAAGGGAGATGTCCATCTAATAGAGGTGCCCGTTAGGAGAGGTTTCACTGTACATGAGTTTGTAAAAGGGGGCGTGGATCATCTCATAGGCGTGGAATTTTTAATCAGCCATAACTACTGAAAAGTCACATAAACTTGAAATTTGGTATGCAGGCATATCTATGGTACATAGGTGCGTATAGTAAGGTATATTTATATAAATGAGTTTGTAAAAGGGGGCGTAGCGCATAACACAGGCGTTGAATTTTGTATCAGCCATAACTTCGGGACCACAATTTACATGACTCCTTTAATTCTATCTGATATGCCTTTCAAATTTACAGGACTCAGTTTCCAGTTCGCTTAGCTTTTACAATGACAATAAACAAGAATTCCTTAAAGCAAACCCCAAAACTTTATCAAAGATAAAATCTATGATAATTGCATTGGAAAATGCATTTGTGTGAAGAGAGGCTTTGAAGTATTAAAAACATGCTGTGAAATAATATTAGAGTTATTATTCCAAAGAAAATAGATAGCTAAAATTTTAATATTACAACATTGGTATTTCTACTATTACTTACATACATACCGTAGTTTAAAGTGCAAAACCGCGTAACTGACATTTGCTGCCAAAAATTGGATTTGCACACAATAGCTCTTGGCTCAATTCTTATCCATTCGTCCTGAAATATACTTGCCAGAAATACGATTGCTTTACAAAAAAAGAGAACCATTTTTGAATATGAGTGTTTTTACTATTTAGAAACTAATTTATGCAACCTCACATACGCGGTTTTGCATTTTGTTGATACGCGGTTTTGCATTTTGTTGATACGCGGGTTTGTACTTTAAACGACGATATATTATTTATTGGAGATATTTTAATGTAAATAAAAACACCTGCTATGCCAAAAAGTTATTATTATATTTCATTACATAACACCCAAGCTATACAACTGTCCTTCAGTATTCTCCTGTAGTAAAATTAGAGCAGAAATAAAATACATCTTTACATAAATTATTTTTCATATTTGTATAAAGACGTGGGGTGAAACCCGCGGGTAAAAGCTAGCATCATATATATTTATGTACATACCGATAATTATCCGATAATACCGACAAACCGACATACCGATAAATATAATTATAATTATTAATTTGCTACTATATAAATTTTGCAGAAGACAATTTCTCTCTTTTCTTAAATGTGCGCGTGAAAGTACCAAGATATGCACCAAAATCTAAAACAATAGTTTAAAGCATTAATGAATAAATGAATGTGCAACTGTCTGTGACCAAAAATCAAAATTTGGTTAGTGAGATTTTTTCCAAATTTGTAAAAGTACAATCGAGCCGTACATTGAGACCTTCTGGAATCATGGTGATTGAGCGAAAACTTCTACAGGCTCGACTTGTACGTGTCCTAGCGTGGATTGCCAGAGGCTGTCTTATTGGATCATCGATATTTATACATCAGATTAAAGGTAATTTTGGACTATTAAGTGTAAAAATGCGAAGGAACTGAGTAATTTGCGAAAAACATACATCAAAAAAGAAATTTTTTAATTTGCTGCTTAATAGTTTTGTATCTATTTGTTTAACGAAAAAATTGTTTGCATAAAAAAACGGGGAATTCCATTACAAATAGAATGGTATGTTGTTCTCTTGCGCATTCGCACAGCACTGCAAATTCAGATTTAACTTCTTTTTATAACCCCCTCTTCAATGCTATGTGTAACTAAATTCGTGCATTGTATTGCAATCTTAAACTACCATTCGACTGGACTATATTTCGTCATGGTTGCACATATTGGATATTGATATGAGTCAAACTTTAGAAATAAAAGAGACTGATGCTTTGCATTAATGCATTTAAGAATATAGCCAGTTGTCGTATAAGAAATATGTTAAATGAGCTTTGCGTGTAAGCGATTATCCAACGCACAGCATTACATATGTATAAGGCTGTTGTGTTTTGATTTTTACGTAAAAATGGCTTAGGAGTGCAGAGTAGGCATAACTGAACTATTACTCTGAGACTGCGTTTCACCAGATTCATTTACAGGGAGTAACTATAATATTCGGTTTTTTCATTACTATGCCTTTTACACTAAATTTCTACAGGAAAATTTAGAAAAAATGCTAATTTGCTGCTAAAATGTTATGGATAAAAACCGATACGAAACCAAAAACACAAAAAAGTCAGAATTTCACACAACATTAAGATTCGGTCTTTTTAATAATGCAGCCAAATACTTGCAAATAAATGCAATTAGGGAATAATATTTAGTGCTAAACCCGTGGCTATAATAACATCACTTACACGTTTTGGAATATAATTTATTAATTTTAACATTAACATTAAATATTATTCCCTAACATTTTATGCATTAATTTGCAAGTATTTGGCTGCATTATTAAGAAAACCGAATATTAATGTTGTGTGAAATTCAGCCTTTTTTCCGTTTTTGGTTTCGTTTCGGTTTTTAACCATAACATTTTAGCAGCGAAGTAGCGTACCATAAAACGAAATGCATGTCATCAACTATGATGTGAAAGAAGTTCAATTTTTCTAATTTTTCCTGTAGAAATTTAGTATAAAAGAAATAGTAATGAAAAAATCGAATATTAAAGTAAGTCACTGTAAGTGAAAATTATTTAAATTTTCGAATTTTTGGTTTCACCAATCAATTTTAATTTGTTTTCAATTTTTATTTAAGTTAAACTTCAATTGTACATATACTGGCACCGAATCGTGTAAAATGGATATATATTTCTCAAACAGTTCACAACAATATAATTCATCAAAATTAGGTGTTTTCTCAGGGAAGAGGCAAGCAAAATTAGCAATCGATCTTGCAAATTTGTAATGAAGAGATCTAGGTACGTTAAAATGCTTCCGAGTGATTTGAACCAGTTGTGCTTCGTTACCTTGTATGAACGATACCGAAACGTTTGCTATTGTTTGTTTGCGTTCTCTGGCTCGTTCTCTTATGATATTCATTGAATTATTTTGTGAAACCATAACTAAATAGAGAAGCGAGGGTTATTGTGTGCCACGGAAATCCGAATTTTTTCTCAGTATCAAAGGATAATCACAGATTCATCGTTTTGTATTTTAGAAAAAAAAAATAAAGAATATGTTGAATCAAATTTTTGAACGTGTATTATAGGTTTCAAAATGAAGTGTCTACACCAACTTTACATTGAATTATTTTACAAAAACAGATCTTTCATCTGAAATTCAAAGTTCAATATATTACAAGCATGGAGATAAGTATTACAGCAGTAAATTACTTATGTATTTATTTCAATTACAATCTATCAAACTAGTTGACTGTGTTAAAAGAGGCCTTCATGCCAAACACTGATCTATTCAGAATATATTCGACTCGTGTATGGATTTTTACAATCTGACAATCCATATCACGATTCCAGAAAATTATAAAAACAATAAAAAATTATAAAATAACATATTAGGAGCGTTCCTTATCTCCCAGATATAGTCAGAAAAAGTCCGAAGTAGTCAGATTTAGTCCAAAAAGCGTTCCTTAACTCGGAAATGACAGCAAAAATGAGAGAGCAACACTCAGTGAGAGTGACTCTCATCAGTCCGAAGTAGTCAGATTTAGTCAGAAGAATTTTTTCTGGCAAAATCTTGAAAAGTGTCAAACTCAACTGAATTTAAATTAACAGAAATTAAAGAATACGCAGAAAGTGAAAATAATCTAAAAAGTGAATTGAAATTGGAAGAGGGCAAAAAATAATCGATATAGTAAGTGTTTATTGTGCTTGTGAGAATGTGTTTTGTACATACATTTCCATTCTTATTTGACGTTAGTTTTGTTGTTGCCATTCTTTGGTTTAAAAATTTGGTTTTTTGCGTTCCTTTACTTTTCCTGTTATTCTCTTTTAGTGAGCGCATTTTGCTTACGCTCTGACATTTTGACACTTTTCAGATAATAGTCCAAAAATTAATGAACCTATTATCACCAATAGCTGACACCTCGAAAATAAAAATAAGCCCCAATAGTGTTATTTTTAATTTTATACGTTTCAAAAAATACATAATTAATAAGCGTTCAAAGTCTAAAGAAATACATTTTTAGCACAAAATCGTTTAATGTGCATTGACATAAAACGTACGTTTCATATTAGTTGAAAACTTAAGTTCTAAAGTGCACGCAATCCTTTCAGCGTAAGGGATCAAAATCCAATGCATACTACATATAACATCTTTTCAAACACAAAGGTCCATTCAATATCAAAAAATTGTTACGAATAGTTTCTAGTACTTGCAAGTTTTACTGGAAATGCATTCAATAATCTAAAAAATTTGCAATAGAACGATTTCGAGAGCGTAACAACCCGAAAGAGCTGCAAATTCTTGCTAGTAAAAATTTTACTGACAGGAATTTGCAGGAGTCAAAAAGTGAGGTTATGTTCCAAATTCAAATGTAAATAAAATATTTAAGAAGATGATTTGACGAAACATAATTAGTGCAATGTAAATATGGATGAACATTTTAAATCCAATGCCCACAATACTCTTCGTTCCCCTAATTGCAAGGGAAAACGATGTTGTCACCTTAAGCAGATATATTAAAATATTTTTTACCATTATTATCGTAAACTACATAAATGATTGCAAATTTTTATGCATATTTCCCTCCAATAGGGGGGATTCAAACCCCCCACTCCCCTGCGGCCGGGCCTGCCCTACACTGTCTGCATTTTACCCAACGCAAAAAGAATCACAATCAAAAAGATATGCGCGAGTATATATAAAAAAAAATTAATTGTTTTTTATTATTACCTTCCTTTTATTAGCTCGGGATGTAACTATGTAATATTAATGCGCCTAAAAGATGCAGCGATTTCTATTCTCAAGTTACATACCTGATGACAGTACGAATGGCAATTATAATAGGGAGGTTTTAGTTTTTTTATTACCTTCCTGTTTTACCTTCCCTTTATTAGCTCGGGATGTAACTATGTAATTTTGATGCGCCTAAAAGATGCAGCGATTTATATTCTCAAGTCACATACCTGATGACAGTACGAATGGTAATTATAATAGGGAGGTTTTAGTTTTTTTACCTTCCTTTTATTAGCTCGTGATGTAACTATGTAATATTGATGCGCCTAAAAGATGCAGCGATTTATATTCTCAAGTTACATACCTGATGACAGTACGAATGGCAATTATAATACGGAGGTTTTAGTTTTTTAAACTATAATTTTATTAAACTTCTAACCCAAGCACGAACTACATACCTTAATTCACAAAGGCCCTAACCAACAAATTTTTTATTTACCAGAGAAGCAAAAAACATTATAAAAAGAGTATCAAAAGCAGGTACGGCTTTTTAAAAAGTGGCACGTAACAACGGAGGTTTTTGGTGCTAAAATTTTAAAATTTTGATTGAAGGTGTATTTTTATACATCATTCCAAAATCTGTAAAAAAATAGTTTTGAAAAATGTGTTGGTTAGGGTCTTTGGGAATTAAGGAAACGATATGGTCCTTTCTGAAAACTGTCATTACATTACTCCTGAATAGATGACATGCTTAATTAGATTGAAGGGAGAAATGGAACCGGGTTAGGTAGAAATTAATAAGGCAGTTAGAGTGATATAAATACATACTTATCTTACTAATATTTTAAATGTGAAAGTTTGTATGTTTGGATGTTTGGGAAATCATCACGCGGAAACGACTGAATGGATTTGCATGAAATTTTGCAAGCAGATATCTTATGACCTACAGTGGAAAATAGGCTCATTTTTTGGAACAGTTGCCACCTGTTAAAAAAGTTTAATAAAATTAATACGCGGAAACGACTAAACGGATTTGCATGAAATGTTGCACAGATAGTTTATGACCTAGGTTAGAAAGTAGGCTACTTTTTTAAGAGTTGCCACCTGTTAGAAATGTTTAATTTAATTAATACCCGGAAATGAGTGAACTGATTTGCATGGAAGTATTCACACAGATAGCTTATGAGCTAGGTTGAAAAATAGGCTACTTTTTTTAAGAGTTACCACCTGTTAAAAAAGTTTAATTAAATTAATACGCGGAAAAGTCTGAACGGATTTCCATGAATTTTTACAAGCAGATAGCTTGTGACCTACAGTGGAAAATAGGCTAATTTTTTGGAGGAGTTGCCACCTGTTAAACAAGTTTTAATTAAATTAATACGCGGAAACGACTGAACAGATTTGCATGACATTTCGCACAGAGATAGCTTATGACCTATGTTGGAAAATAGGCTACTATTTTAAGAGTTATCACGTATTAGGAAAGTTTAATTATATTAATACGCGTAAATGACTAAACTGATTTGCATGAAAGTTTGCACACAGATAGCTTATGACCTAGGCTGGAAAATATGCTACTTTTTTAAGAATTGCCACCTGTTTGAAAATGAAATTTTGCTCGAAGATGGTTTATGACCTGGATTGAAAAATAGGCTACTTCCTTAACCGGTTTTCCGAACAGAACAAAATTTAGTTCACTTACTACGGATTTCGGAAGGATGGTCTTAGACTGAAAGTAAGTCCGGTAACTTAAGGCCCCTCCCATACAAATTGGAATTTTCATATTACATACATATCTCTGGAAGTATTTGTGGGGGAGAACTGAAACTTGGTATAGTGATATGTATGTGAAATCAATGTTGGCATTAATCGATTGATGTTTTCATCAGTTAGTTAATTCGATTAAATTCAATATGATTACAGCTAATCATGATTAATTTTAATCTGCCTAAACAGTTAATCGTAACCGCGATTAAAAAATTAATTTTTAATCATTAACTCTTAATTTGATCAAGTAGGTTTGGTGATTAATTAAGTTATGCTGGAATTTCCCTGTGCACACAAAGCAAGTTAATCCGGTATGGCTAAGTCGGGTTTCCTCATCAATCTAAGCAATTCGGTGTGCATTTTCATTAAGATATATACCAACAAACGTTTTACAAACTTGGTTTGTATAAGTTCCCAGTTTATGTATTACTAATAACAATATTTATAATTTTTATATATTATGTGCTTTTTATAAGCGTAAAACACAAAATACTTACTATAACTGGTGTTTGGTTTCAAACTCGGACAAACTAGACAAATTAATCAGATTTTATTTTTAATTGGATTAACGATTAATGTTTTAAATTAATTAAACGTAATCGCAGCCAGCGAATAACGATTAAAAAAATGTTATCATTAATCGTACAGTTGCTTACGACTAATTAATTTTAATCGTCAAACGCGATTAACATTTTAATAGTTAATTTTTAATCGTTAATCAGATTAACAGTTTTCCAACACTGTGTGAAATCATGTTCATATTCACGGGGAAAAATGGACGTTTTTAGAAAATTGGCGTAGCACCTCCCCTACTGACTGAAAGTTTCATATTGCATATCTCTTCAAATGTTTGGGGTAAAGCACTCAAGCTTGGTATGGAAATACATATGTATGTATGAATGTGAAACTAATACCATACTCATGGAGAAAAATGAGAGTTATTGGAAAAGGTGGTGTGGCAACTCCCATGCAAATTGATTTTTCTATGCTGCATATCTCTGGAGGTGTTTATTGCAGAGGGCTGGAACTTGGCACCGAGATGTGTATACAAAATTAATTCCATACTCATGGAGAAGAATTTGCGTTATTCGAAAAGGGGACATGGTTTCTGCCGTACAAATTTGCTGTTTTATACTGCTTATCTCTAGAGGTGTTCATGGTAAAGTACTGGGACTTGGTACTGGGGTATGTAAAATCAATTCTAAATTCATGGAAGAAGATTAAGGTTATAAGAAAAAGGGTCGTGGCACTTCCAGTACAAATTTACTTTTTCTTGCCACATATCCATGGAAGTGTTTGTGGAAGAATACTGGAACTTGGTATGGAGTTGTGTATACAAAATGTATCAATTGCTCATGGAAAAAATGTGAGTTATTAAAAAAGGAGGCATGTCGCCTCCCATACATACGGGTTCGGCCTTATAATCTAAAGCTCTCTTGAGGCATTTGCTATAGTAATGAGAAGTGGTATTTTATCAAGGCCAGGTTACTAAATTTGAGTTGGAAATATTAGAACTCGCCGTGGCACCTCCCAGAAGGTTACATGTTCACGCGTCGTATACGTGGAAACATTTTAAGGTAAACTTAGAGGGATTGATATCTTTCGTATGCCTAGCGCGCAGACGAGATTTTATAATTTCATAGTTTTAAACGGCCTAAATACCTTAACTCGCTTAAAATATAACGAGCTATCACGAAATGGGCACAGAAATAAAATCTAACATCATTAAATTATTTTTCATATTTGTATAAAAGCGTGGGGTGAAACCCGCGGGTATAAGCTAGTTTAATCATAAGAAGGCAATGGGCGTGGCCATTTTACAGATTGTTGTTGATTGAGTTTGCTTCAGTAGCTATTGAAATATCTCAGTTTTCGTACTTCTGAAAATTACTGTTTATGAGATGTGGGCGTTTAGCAATATATTCTAAAAAATAAATCAGAGCCGCAACGAAAAGAAAAGAAGTTCTGCGGGCTTTATTTCTTTTTTGAAAGAGAAAAAAAAACCATGTCCAGTATTTCCTAAAAAAGGGAGAAACAACGCCCAAGGGCGTTATTGCACGCCACCCTTTTTTCGATGCATCGCTAAAACAGCAACCTTTGATTTTGTTTCATGTATTTTTCTTTTCGGATATAAAACGCATTTCTTTAAATGCCGGAGTGAGAAATAGCCATAATAAGTGGACAGATGTAAGACTAAAGCACTTTAGCTCCGGATGTAAAATTTCCTTCTCCAACGCGCTTATTAATGCTAAATGCAGATATGAGACAAACCGGAGTATAAATATAAATTTTATAAATATCTCGAGCCCAGAGCCACCTACCGAAACTATTATTAAAAATTACTCATCGAGGTGACACCATAAGTAACCAACTTACATCAGAATTCAACTAATTGTGTAGTTTATTGCAATTAGAATGCAAAATTTATTTGAAAATACCTGAGTAATCTCCAAACAATATCCGCTTCATGTACTTCGGTGGTGCGTAAGCATTTACATCAACACCTATTAACTTAACATTTTTGCGCACACACTTTTCACACTTCAATAAATAAACCTTTGAAATAGATTAATATAAACGAGGGAATTTAATGGTTCGTTTTTCTGTATGATCTATACACCTGTATTATAACATAATTGAAAATAGAAAATTCGAAGTACGAATTGCGAGCTTCGCCTAAGGCGAGCTAAAGACCAATAAACTACATATGTATCTATATATATAAAATTCAAATTATGTATGTACCTATAGACACACTTGGCTCCTAAACGAATAAGCCGATCGTAACCAAATTTTACACACGCACTGGATATCTTCCAGGGATGGTCACAGGGTAAAAAATATTTTGATATATAAAGGGGGCGTGGCCCCAAAACGTGGACCCGGGTAACCTTAGGATGTATTTGTTTAATATGG
>NW_023458568.1:19006232-19032755 GCF_013731165.1 Rhagoletis pomonella | reverse complement strand
GTTTAATATGGGTATCAAATTAAAGCTGTTCATGAGTGCTTTAAGATAGAGCAATTTTCATATAGCTGGGTGACTAGGGTCTCGAGATATAGACCAAAACGTGGACCTGGGTAACCTTGGGTGTATTTGTTCAATATGGGTATCAAATGAAAGCTGTTTATGAATGCTTTAAGATTGAGCACTTTTCATATAGCTGGGTGACTAGGGTCTCGAGATATAGACCAAAACGTTGACCTGGGTAACCTTGGGTGTATTTGTTCAATATGGGTATCAAATGAAAGCTGTTCATGAATGCTTTAAGATTGAGCACTTTTCATATAGCTGGGTGACTAGGGTCTCGAGATATAGACCAAAACGTGGACCTGGGTAACCTTGGGTGTATTTTTTCAGTATGGGTATCAAATGAAAGCTGTTCATGAATACTTTAAGATTGAGCACTTTTCATATAGCTGGGTGACTAGGGTCTCGAGATACAGACCAAAACGTGGACCCGGGTAACCTTAGGATGTATTTGTTTAATATGGGTATCAAATTAAAGCTGTTCATGAGTGCTTTAAGATTGAGCACTTTTCATATAGCTGGGTGACTAGGGTCTCGAGATACAGACCAAAACGTGGACCCGGGTAACCTTAGGATGTATTTGTTTAATATGGGTATCAAATTAAAGCTGTTCATGAATGCTTTAAGATAGAGCACTTTTCAAATAGCTGGGTGACTAGGGTCTCGAGATATAGACCAAAACGTGGACCTGGGTAACCTTGGGTGTATTTGTTTAATATGGGTATCAAATGAAAGCTGTTCATGAATGCTTTAAGATTGAGCACTTTTCATATAGCTGGGTGACTTGGGTCACGAGATACAGACCAAAACGTGGGCCCGGGTAAACTTAGGCTGTATTTGTTTAATATCGGCATAAAATGAAAGCTGTTATGTCAAAAGTATGCGGAAGCAAATAAAAAAAAAATTAAAAAATTCATGAATACCGAGTGAAAAATAAAATTGAGTAATGCGGACAGTTCTTTAATCTTCTTTAATATAAAAATTAATATAAAAATAAGTAGGGTTTTCCTTCCTGACGCTATAACTCCAGAACGCACGAACCGATTTTCACGGTTTTGCATTCGTTGGAGGTTTATAGCTAGGAAAATTCAGGAAAAATTTCAATAGAAAAGTATATGGTGTGTGAGTATCCCCCACGAAAATAAGTATGTTTCATTTAAAGTAGATGGTGCCATTGTTTAACAGCTATTCATTGTACTTTGCTCAGTTAATTTCATGTGACACTAGCGAATACCCGGCGTGCTTCGCTGCGCCTTAAAAGTAATTTTGTTTTGTTACTCCCTCTCACAACATTTGAAAATATTATTTAATATTGCTGTACATATTTGTATAGTAGGGAGATTTTTTCAAATTATATAAATACTAGCAATTACCCGGCGTGCTTCGCTGCGCCTTAAATGTATTTTTGTGTTGTAACTCTCCCCCTAAGCTCTTATGGCCTCATTTACAAAATATTTTTAAAGAACTTTATGAAGTTAGATTTAAAAAAATCGATCTATGAAGCATTGTTTATTTTTTTTTTGAGTTAATATATTTTCGAAGGTAATTAGAAAATATGTAAAGAACCGACTTTCTCTTGGAAATTTAATTTATAATCTTATAACTGGAGTCTACTATCGCACCCTTTCCTCAAACGTGTATTGATTCAATATTCAAATAACGTATATTTATATAATTTGAAAAAATCTCCCTACTATACAAATATGTACAGCAATATTAAATAATATTTTCAAATGTTGTGAGAGGGAGTAACAAAACAAAATTACTTTTAAGGCGCAGCGAAGCACGCCGGGTATTCGCTAGTAACAAATAAAAATAAGAATTCATTTTCATTTCGGTTGCAGTAATTTCAATAGCGTGCGGCGATGGGTTGGATAGTTTACTCGATTACATGGAATTTCACGCCAAATATTAAGTATTTGTATTTATAATATAAATATTATATTACAGTAAAACCCGCTTAAATACCTCACGAAAAATGACAGTTTTTTGAGGTACTTAGACGGGTTGGGTACTTAAAAGAACCCGCTTAAGTACCTCTATGCGGGTACTTAAGCGTTGCGGGTACTTAAGCGAACATAATTATTGATGTAGTTAATCTTCTTGTTAACTTACATAAATAAGTTCTTGAATAAAACTTGAACATTTAATGAAGTAAACGTAGTTTAAAACCAAGATCGTAGCATTATCTAAACACATAAACAAAAACTTTATAAAATAAATCGATAAAGCAATGTTATGTAATTTTTACAAGAATTCAATTCTTTAAAGTCATTGATTATACATATTTATACATACATACATACAGTGTTGGACATACGTATCATTTCGGACCAAATTCAAAATGATGTGGCTTTGTCACCTATGCTTATTTATTAATTTTTAAGATTGTTCAATTAAAACACAGTTCATTCCCTAACAAATACCATATAAACCTAACCTTGACATTTTTTAGAACACTGATCATCAAAATATCAAACTGTTTTCTCACTTCTCACTCACTTTCTCACTTTCTATAAACACACCCATTAAATTTTAGTGTAATAATGTGCAAGTTTCAAGGGGTTGGGGGGTGGGGTACTTAAGCGGGGTTCACTGTAAGTACTTATGTATATGCACTTACTTATACAATATGTAAATGTAAACATATTTTTTCATACAAGTACCCTCATGGCCAGCAGTTTGTACAAATAAACTGGAATCGGTTATTGATGGACAGCCGAAAGCAGCTGTAAAGCTTTTAGGACCATTAACACATTAGTGGTATTCACCAAAGGGAGGAGGTGGCCTGGCAGTCTGGCAAAAAGCACATCAGAGGCTGGATTATGTAGGTAACTGTGAGAAAATGTAGTGTTCACCGAGTGCAAAATTCACAACCAAAAACTCTCCGAATAAAATTTTGTGAGTTTTTCGGATGGGAAGTGTACACAATTTTGACAGTTAAAACTCATTCTCACACTTGCTGAATCGCAAAATGAGGAAGTGTACACAATTTTGACAGCTAGAACTTATTCTCACACTTTTCAGTGTACACTTGAAAACTCACAGTTACAGAATCCAGCCCCAGCTCAAGCAACGACTGTCGACATCAGTCATCTGCTCTTTTGCCAGAGTGCCAGACCACTTTCTCAATTTGGTGAATACCACTATTTTATTATACATAAGTACATATACTCAAATGAAATTACATTTAAAACAAAAGCATGAAATGTTTTTATTATTTCCGAGTTTACTTTCAAGTAAATCATATTTTTTTGAATAATGCACGCCATAAGAATTACCATTAAGTTTTAATACTTATAGCTTTCAGACCTTGCCCCAATTTAAGTATCTAGTTACATACATATGTATGTACATTAGGGTGGGTAAAAAAAAAATCAAGTTTTTTGAATCCGACACACGAAATTAGTTCCTAGGTACTTCTAGAAAGGACTTACCAAATCTGAGCTCTTAATATTAACGGGAAGATTATGCTCATCATAGTTTTCCATTTTCAATATAGTCTCATATAAAAATGGTCATATCTTATCACCAATAGATCACCAGTTGCATCGTCAATATTTATAGGAAGTTGAACGTTCTACAAAAATGGTATCCTATACTCTTTTCATTAATCTAACCATTTAAAAGATATTCAAGGTCAAAGATTGAAGTATTTTAAGGAAAATAACTTTTTGTTTTGAATTTTGTAACTTACTAAAAAATAATTATTGTCAAATGAGTAGTCCACCTGCAAACAGCGTTATGTGATTTTATAATATAAAGCAATAAATTTGAAAAAACGACTCCGACAACAAGTAACATTTCAATTGAATCTTTTATATTATTACCTGGAAATTTGGATAAACAAGAGCCTTATAAAATTATAACATAACATAACATGACATAAGATAACATTAACATTCTATACGACCTAAAGCAGTTTTCTAAGTTCATCAGAAGATGGATACTTTAGAAAGTTTATAAATAAGTATGATAGCGACTTTTGAAAAAAGAGTTAACATTTGATGCTATATTTTCAGAATATAAAAAGATTTTGTATTGTGTTGTTAGTGGACATGAAGCTACTTTAAATACTGGTACGTAATCCACCAAAAACTAAAAATCGAAAAAATTTTACATAGCGCACTTTGCAAGTGGACTACTCAAATGAGTTTCAATTATTTCTATAGGGAATTAAACGCTCTACAAAAGAGGTTGTTAATCGATTACTCTAACCATCTAGAAGCTATTCGCAGTAGAACTCCGAGTAGTATTGATGATGCAACTGGTTTAACGATCTATTGGTGATGAGATATGACTATTTTTATATGAGACTGAATCGAAAATGGAAAACTATGATGAGCATAATCTTCCCGTTAATATTAAGAGCTCAGATTTGCTATGTCCTATCTAGAGGCACCTAGGAATTAGTTTTCGTGTGTCGGATCCAAAAAAAAAACTTGATTTTTTTGCCCACACTAATGTACATATGTATAAATTTGTACATTGTTCTGGAATACATAGCAAGTATATTTTTTCCACATATGAATAATTAAAATGGATATATCTCATAGTAGTGTTTCTAAATGAATGTGAGTATGCTTTTGTACTTAGGTAAATAGGATTGTGACAAAATACGCGATCTACGAAAAAATGCTTGGCTTTATTTAATTTTGTAAGACAATTTCTTTTAAGTAAATTTTGAAAGCTTTATTCTTAATGCATATTGATAAATTTAGTGTTAATTAAAGTTTATTTGTCTTTCTAGAGCTTTTGGATGCTGTAGCGGACATAAAACCACCACAAAGACCGAACCATCTAGAATTGGTACCACAAACCTGTTCAAGTACGCGCAAATCGCCAAGTTCACTGGTAAGTATAAATGAAAACTAGACCAGCAGTAGGAGGTTCTGAGTCCGAGCGAAACCAACTTTGTATACCCGGCACACCGTTGATGAACGTCGCACTATGTGGCCTTTAGACATTTCGTTGCAAAAATCATAACTTTTAAATGAACATTAAAGTATGGTGCTACAGAAACAGGGTGCTGTAAAATTTAATATACAATTTGAGGTATTTTTGAAATATTGGAGTTTAACTATTAACAAGTAATTTTTAGCAAACAAAAACCCGACTTAAAAAAATATATATATATCTATATATTTCATGATCCAATGATCGGATCTAAACCAAATTAGTATGGGACCACCTCTGAGACACTACCTTTCCGGTTGACGGGGTGTAAAGTTATGCGGTAACATACATAAAAAAAAAAAAAAAAAAATATTCCGACGAACTGATAACCTCCTCCTTTTTTGGAAGTCGGTTAAAAATTGGTTAAACAAGTTAGGCATAAAATAGGATGCGTACAAATTGTTGGCAATGGGGCCCACTTGTGATAAAGTGTCTATCTAGTAACTACTTCACCAATCTCTACCAAAAATTTTATTTGCATCCGAAAGAAAAATATTTTAATAATACTAATAATACATGATGCAATAATACAGGTGTTATCAGTTGGCAACTTCTCGCTCTAATTCCGCCATATTGACTGCCTTACGTGAAACAGTGTTACTTCTTTAACTATTCTTTGCCCATTAATATAGTTTAATGCTTTTTATTTTTTCTCAGTATACACACTTTGTTTTCTTAAAATGGTATTTTATCTTATTTTATTTCATTTCATAACGAATAAACGAATATACTATAAAAAAGCAAATTTTGTTAAGGAGAAAATGTGAAATTTTATATTTTTCCCCCATATGGGGATTCATTTCTTCCCGTTTTTCTTCTCATTCTACTGAGCTAAGGCAGTGTCAAATCGAGCTGTCACAACTGATACCACCTTGTATTATTGCATCATGCTAATAATAGATTGGCGCTTATACAATATGTTAGTGTTTGACCGAGTTTCTTCTCTGGTTTGTGGCGTGCGCCTTGATGTTTTCACACAAAAGGGAGGCATGCTTTACACCTACTCCGAACGGCGATTGTATTTTTATGTGAAGTTGTTTTTCATGGCAGAAATATACCCGTAGGTTTGCCATTGCCTGCCGAGCGCAGCGATATTTGAAAAATACATTAGCTCTGATCCAGTACTCCATGAGCTTACAGGATTTTACACGAACTTGCAGGAAGTTGCAGGAAAAATGTTCCCGTACTCCAAAATCCTGTAAATGAGAGCGACTTTTGGAGAGTTGTGTAGAGGATGAAGTTGCAAGATTTTACCCGAACTTTTTCTTCTGGTAAAATCATGAAAAGTGTCAAGCAATCACTGGTTGATGTTTTTACAGGAAAAATGGATTTTTTGTACCCGTACTTTTTGTTGTTACTCACTTTTTACTCTCACTTCAGAGAGTAATTTTGCTGTTTGCCAGTTTTACAGGATTTTTCACGAAAAGTATTGGATCAGAGCTTTTGTTTTTTGAAGTGAAACTTCTTAGGCGGCGGTATCGCAAAAATGGAGAGTGAAATTTTTATACCTTTCATGAGCATGAAATGGTATTATAACTTTGGTCCGATGTTTGTAAGTACTAGAACAAAAAGAGATAGACCCATTAAAATGTATACTTATATGATCAGAACGTCGAGCTGAGTTGATTTATCCATGTCCGTCTGTCCGTCTGTCTGTCTGTCCGTCTGTTTGTATGCAATCTAGTCTCTCAATTTTCGAGATATCCTGATCAAATTTGGTAGGTGGGTGTATTTTTATAATGTATTAATCATTTGTCGGAACGGGAAGAATCGGACCACTTAACATATACCTCCCATACAACTGATTGTTCAGATATGAGATTTTTCGTTATAATTTCTCCATTTATATAGCTGGGAACAGGAAATTCCGCACTGTTTTCAATAATTATCAACAGAAAACTTACAGTGAAAATTAAAAAGATCGGATAACTATAACCTATAGCTCCCATACAGCTGATTGTTCAGATATGAGATTTTTCGTTATAATTCATTCATTTATGTAGCTAGGACCATGAAATTTCGCGCTGTTTTCACTCATTATCAGCAGAAGACTTACAGTGAAAATAACGAAGATCGGGTCACTATAACCTGCAGCCCGCATACAACTGATTGTTCAGATATGAGGTCTTTTATCAAATCTCCTCCATTTATGCAGCTAGGAACATGAAATTTCGCACCATTTTCACTCATTATTAACAGAATACGTACAGTGAAAAAAACAAGGATCGGGTGACTACAACATATATCTTCCATACATCTGATCGTTTAGATATGGGATTTTACTGTAAAACCCCTTTATTTGAACAGCTAAAACTGATAAATTTCGTAAGATATTTTATAAATAATAAAACAAAGTCTACTGAGAAAATCGTCAAAATCTATGTTGTATAACCTTTATCTCCTATAGCACTGATTGTTCAGATACCAGTTTTTGCGATATATCTCCTTTATGTAGGAAACTAAACCCAATAAATTGTGTTACCGGTTTACATACCGATCACATAGCAGTGAAAATCACTTAGATTGGTGCCATATAAAGTATATCTTCCATACCTCTGATTGTTTAGATGCGATTTTATATATAAGTATGTAACTCCTCTATCGATGTATGCAGATGTATTCAAAATCAGTAATCTGTCAAACTAAAATTTGCAGACGTTCATGAAAGGTATGAAGCCTTCGGCATAGCCGAAGACAGCGCTGCTCTTACTTGTTAAAACTGAAAACGTTACATGAGTGCGAAGGAAGATATAGGTAGCATGGAGAAGGGGAAAAAAGAAATAAACCGACGCATGACGGGTACGAGCAAGGTGCAATAATACAAGGTGGTATCAGTTGTGACAGCTCGATTTGACACTGCCTTAGCTCAGTCGAATGAGAAGAAAAACGGGAAGAAACGAATCCCCATATGGGGGAAAAATATAAAATTTCACATTTTCTCCTAAACAAAATTTGCCTTTTTATAGTATATTCGTTATGAAATGAAATAAAATAACATAAAATACCTTTTTAAGAAAACAAAGTGTGTATACTGAGAAAAAATTAAAAACATTCAACTATATTAATTGGCAAATAATAGTTAAGGAAGTAACACTTCTTCACGTAAGGCAGCCAATATGGCGGAATTAGAGCGAGAAGTTGTCAACTGATAACACCTTGCATTATTGCATCATGGGGTACGAGTACCTACATATGTATATATGTATGTTTGAATGCACGTATGTATCTATACATATACTAGCGTACCCGGCGAACTTCGTCTCGCCAAAAATTAATTTTTTTTTGAATATTTGGTACAACGCTTTCACCAACTTTTCACCTAATGACTTCCAGTGACACATTTATCTGCTCTGGTTATGGTTTTGTGGTCGTCAGAAGGCATATCTTCTATTGCCATTTTAAATAACCTAACCAAATCGCTGTGTCCGTGACGAAGTTCTTGCAATTCTTCAATTATCTTGAATTTCATAGCAAAGTTAATGGCACAACACTAATCGATTTCGATATCAGAGTTGTCAACGAAATAAATTTGTTTCAGTTGTTAAAGAGCTTGTTCCTGTTGAGGTCGTCCGGCATTAACTTGGGCGCGTTGCTGAGGTTTACGATTTGCACTGCTCATTACGAACACTGCTAGTGCAATGTCGAAAAATTCAAATTATCTTCGAAGCAATCGAACCATATTCGCAAAAGAAATGTACACGCTAGATTTTCTCATTCAGCCTTGTCGTGAGTTGCGCCCGAAAATTTTTCATCCGTTTGTGAAACACGAAAACGAAAAGTGAAGCGGTTCGAGGAAAATGAAACTTATAGTAAGCTAATTTTGTATTTCTAAACAAAATTCCATCATACATTTTTAAAATCCGGCACCTGCAAGTGGAACCGGTAATAATTTGCAACGCACTCTAAACTAACATAATTGTTTAGCGTTGATACAATTTTGAACCTGGGAAACCATTTCAATTATAATACGTATTACGATAAAAATTAAGGAAACCAAAAAATGACGAGTATAAAATCTATGGAAAGTTAAATTTTCCAATCGGATTTTTTTTTAATTTTCCTTGGTAAGAGACAAACACAACAGAAAGACAGCTCACACAGGACAACTTCGGGCGAACTTCATTCCGCCCAAAATTATTATTTTTATTGAAACATTTGGTCCAACGTTTTCGCCAGCAATTCACGTTCACGTTTGGTTTTGTGGTCGACAGAATGCATATCCTTCATTGCCGTCTTAAATAACCTGACGAAAACGTTATACCTCTGCTACCACCAGCGGCTTCTGAGTTGCATACATTCAGAGCTGGAGCGTCGGTGTCCATTCGAACGACATGGCCAAACCAGCGGAGCCGCTGTATTTTAATTCACTGCACTATGTCCATGTCGTTTTAAAGCTCATACAGCTCATCACTCCATCGTCTGCAGTACTCGGCGTCGCCAACACATAAAGGCCGGTAAATCCACCGCAAAATCTTTCTCTCGAATACTCCAAGAGCCATATACCAGCACGGGCATGATGAGTGACTTATAGAGTGTGGTTTTCGTACGTCGAGAGAGGACTTTGCTCCAGAACTGCCTACTCAGTCCACTTACACTCAGCACTTGTTGGATTTCTATACTGAATAAAATGAATGAATAAAAACAAAGCAATTGCTTTTTCCTAAAATTGCATACCCTTTACTTCAATTTTGTTGGAGTGTAAGAAATTTTAAGAAAAAGCAATTGCTTATTTTTCATTCATACGGCCCATTATTATCGGTGTCAATGCTGGTTCCCAAGTAAATGAAATTCTCTACTTTCTCGAAATTATAACTGTCAACAGTGACGTGGGTGCCAAGGCGCGTATGTGCTGACTGTTTGTTTGATGAAAAGAGATACTTCGTCTTGTCCTCGTTTACCACCAGACCCATTCGCTTTGCTTCCTTATTCAACTTGGAAAAGGCAGAACAGACTTCGCGGTTTTGTTACCGATGATGTCGATGTGATCGGCATAAGCCAGCAGTTGCACGCTCTTGTAGTAAATTGTTCCTGAGCGGTTCAATTTCGCAGTTCGCGAGATCTCCTCTTATAAAAAGAAGGAGCTTTTCTTTATATAATTAGTGTAAGTTACCCAGGGCAAAACCGATTTTGATACGGCAAATGTTAAAGATGTTTTTGATAGACATTTTTGTGCTTATTACGAATCCGTAAGTATAAGGTTTCCATCAGCTCCAGATTTTGAGAAAAACGTGGTGAAGGTGTCAAAAAATCGCGTTTTGCAATATTTTAGAAACTCTTGCAAGGAAACAAAAGGTGACAGAACCTTCCACTTAGGCTTAAATTAAAGCTTGAACTACAGACGACTATCCCTGAAAATACTATTCCTGCACCTTGCCCTGATGGTCACCTATACTCATTTACGTTTTATCGTCCAACAATAAAAAAAAATACTGGAAAATTATGCAATTGAAAAAAAATCTGTAAAAATCAGCGTTAGCTGTTCAATAAATGACTATAGCTGACCTTAAGGTCAAGGAGCAGGAATGGTATTTCCAGGGATTGAAGTCAGAAGTCCAAGCTTTAATTTAAGCCTAAGCCTAAGTGGAAGGTTCTACCACCTTTTGCTTAATTGCGGTAGGTACTCAAACTTCCCAAAATCAGTTTATCCTGTTCATCAAATGACTATAAGTGACCATCAAGCAAAGGTACAGGAATTTGCAGGGGTAGTAGTCGTGATTTTTAGCTTTAATCTAAGCCTAAGTGGAAGGTTCTGCCACCCCTTGTTTCGCGATTTTTTGACACTTTGACCTCGTTTTTCTTAAAATCTGGAGCTTATTGAAACTTTGCGCTTACGGATTCTTAATCAGCACAAAAAAAAACTGTCAAAAATAGCGCTAACATTTGCTGCATCAAATTTTTCCCATTTTTGTTGGCCTGTATAATAAGTATTGTTAAATAGCGAATACCCGCATGTTTGCGGCGCCTTCAAAAACCTTTCGAACTGTAAAACAATGACTCAATTCTATTCAACGCATATCTATAATACGGATATCGAATTTCAAGCAAGTCGCACAATAAATAAGATTTTTTCGAATAGATCGGTATCTGGTCCACCTATCAGAAAAATATCCTATATGTTAATCCTGGCAAAAAGCTACCTACGTGCCGAATTTCAAGCAAAGGGGACCATACATAAGACTTTTTCGAATAGATCGGTCCCTGGTCCACTTAACGGAAAAATTTATCCTATATCCTAATCTAGGCAAAAGGCTACCTATGTACCAAAGTCATTTTTTTAGCGTAGCTCGACCCCTGCACATCCTATCGGTAAAATTCAAACTTTGTGCACTCCTCCTTCTAAACACCTTTCCAAAAAAACAGCAACCATTCGAATCGGTTATGATACATAGGACAAAATTGGTCCCAATTGATTATGCTTACAATGAATTTAACAATTATCCTAACTTTTCCAAGCTTCGCATCATCATCAATTTCGTAAAAAAAAATTCAAATTTTTCACGTTATTCCGAGTTTTTCACTTGGATGTTTCTATTTTTTCCATTCGAAAGCCATTCCGAAGGCATTGCACAAAAAATTCCATACAAAAAAATCTATTTTCGATATTTTCGATTTCCCGACTTTCCCTGAGGGTTTTCCCAAAATTTTCTTTCGTGAAAACCTTCTCCTGGCAATTACGAACAACTAAGGAAAATGTTTAGCCAAATCGGCCCAACCGTTCTCAATTGATGAATTACTATACATTTTTCACACCATTTTTATAAATATAGATATATGTATACATATATATGTATGTATGAACGAACTCATTGCGCATTTCAGCTCTGCCGTTACCAAGCAATATATGTATAAATGATGCAAGCGTGCTTCGCGTAACTACATCCATTCGTACATATGTACATACATATGTTTGTATGGATATATTTATGATGAAGCAAACGACTTCGTTGATGTACTGATGGGCATATGTATGTACTTATGGACTGCAATGTTTTCATGTATGTACATATGTTTGAATGGTTGTATATATGTATAATTGTATGTATGTACATATGTTTGGGTATGTACGTGTGTTTGTGTACGTGTGTATATGCACATATGTAGTACAAACGAAAACAAATCTAATAAGCTGCTCGCTGATATAAATGCGAACTGTGCTGATTGTCAAAAATTATGGCGCATATTCATAGTCATATTTAGTACTCAACTAAGTCGAAACTATTCTAAGTCACAACTAAAGCTATTCATAGTCGCCTTAGTTTCGACTTTTCTGGCTAAGTACCAACTTAAAATTTAGTTTCGGCTGCAGCTGCAACTAAGTCGTATCTAGGAAGAAGTATTTTATCAAATTAAGGGAAAACAGGCGAAATATGTAAAAATTAAGTTGGTAGAGGGTGATTTTGATAATATTGAATAATCTCCAATTAAAATTTACAAAGATCGATCCATTTTAATCGGAAGATGAAATTAAATGCGCATTACAATTCGAATAAAGCTACAACACAATTTTATAATTGGAATAATTTAGATAAATTCTCAAATAATAAGTCAGTTTCACGCTAGTTCTTTTAAAGTAAATTTGTGCATAACATTTAGGTATGACTGCTTTTACACAGTTCAAGTATTGAATTCAATTCTGCTCGCATGTGTTAGAGAGGGGGTGAGAAGAAAAGGGACGAGTACACATGCGTCGGTACCGGCAAGTCGTTTCAACTTTCTTGCTTTGCTTTTGGCATTTTCGTTGCTTCCCATTTAAAGAACCAAAAACTTGAATACAACTTGAATTGAAACGTGTAAATGCAAATAGAAAACACAAAAGAGAATGAGCAAGAACTGCTTTCAAGTACTTGAATCATGTAAATCGGGTGTATCTACTATTTGTATGTTTCACAGCATGCTTTCGATAAACATCGACTTCACATCACTGCGGTTGTCTGGCTATTTCACACAATTAACAAGAAAATTATACCTTATTCTTTTGCATAATCATGCAATGAAAATAAAAATTACATAAACGGATGATCCAACTTGACATTATTTAATAAAAATGTAATTTTTCCAAAATATCGTAAAGAAAAATCGATACATTTTCACACTCGTTTTGCTATATCGTAAACTAAGTCGAAACTACTTAGTAGAAGTCTGAAATGCGACTATGAATAGAGGTAAATTTGAAGTTGGTACTTAAATTTAAGTTGCAACTTTGTTAGTTTCGACTTAGTTGCTAGACTATGAATACGCGCCTATGTGTTTGTGGTACATTTGTTCATGTTTGTCATTGTGCGTGTAATTTTCTAGAGTAGTTTTGTGCTCTCGCTATCTCCTTGTATTAACTCGTCCTTCGTTGGTATATTCTGATGAACATATGTGAGGATGACAGCAAGGCCAACTTATGTAGGTAGTGTTACAGGAGCAGTTGAAAGAAAGCCATAAACGAAGCGACCGTTGGTTCAACTTGGTGTTGTTTTTATGTCTTGGTTGTATGAAAGATCAAAAAAATGGGATTTTCTGGCCAGTTGTACAACTTATCGCTACATTAATGGCCATGTTGTACAAACTCATTTAATTTGCGTTTATTTTGTACACGTTACCGAAGATTTTGTGACCGGAAAATTTTATTACCAAAACATGTTACCACTTCTTGTCACCGCGATTCTAGGTACGTTGGTAATGCAGTGAAAATATTCAGCAACTCAGCTATGAAGATTTGTGGAAATTCCTGTATTGCATATTTCACGGGGCAGTATTTTGTTACCAGCTTATGAGATGGTAACCAAATTTACCGGTTACAAGAGAGCACAGAATGCGAAAAAGGTTTAAAAATTGACAGCCACTTTAATACCGGTTATAAAATTTATGTTACCAGCGCAGAATTGACCTGTAAATAACCGAAAATGGATAACTCAGCCGAAATAGGTACATGCTTTCGTTGAATTTTATAAATGTAAGCCGAAACTATGAAATTGTAAAAATGAGATTTTACAATGAGACTGCTCGCAAAATTGCTATGTTTGTGGGCAAAACGTCCATCTTGATTGCGGATTGATTTGAACCAACGTTTTCGGCTTGTATTATGTCAAAAGGATGTGTTTGTTGTAATTCATTCTGTCATTTACTACCATTATAATAATAATAATAGATTGGTGCTTACACATATGTTAGTGTTTGGCCGAGCTTCCCCTGCGATTTGTGGCGTGCGCCTTGATGTAGTCGATTGTATTTTTATGAGAAGCTGTTTTTCATGGCAGAAATACACTCGGAGGTTTGCCATTGCCTGCCGAGGGACGACCGCTGTTAAGAAAAACACTTTTTTCTATATATTTTTTTATGCGATGTTGCTTTGACTAGGGCTTGAACCCAGGTGCCGATGAGTGAAAGCGCGCACTGCTTACCACTGCACCACAGCGGCCGTGCGTAGGCCAATTCATAAAATCATTTCATGCGTTTGAGTGTTTGAATGAATGAACACCATTTCACGATTTCAATTAACGCAAAATAAAATTTATGCACTTAGTTTTTACTCAGATCGATGAAATGATTTCTTGAATTGAACTACGCATACATGTGATACTTATGCTTTTTATTTATAAGGTAATTTTATGTTTTTGTACTCTTGCCACCACATGAATATATGAATTCGTGATAAGAATATATGAATTCGCCTTGGAAGATAGAAAGCGAGTAGGAATAAATGCCGAACAAAGGAATTTGTCTTCTTTCAACTTAAATAAATGCATTTTGCAAACAAAAGTGCGTACGTTATTTAGTGCGCCCTTGGTAATGGCGAATTCGTAAGGATCTATTGATTGCATTATAAACATTTTCATTTATTTGTTAAACATACAATTACTTCCATTACAACCGGTCCTATGGATGCTAGAAGCGCGAATTCATATAAGGTGGTGTTACCGGAAAGGGAATAAATAAACTATATGTATGTATATCAGAAAATTAATAAGATGAAATGAAATTATTGTTTCATTTCTAGCAAAACCTATGTATGTAACTCAATCGCCTAATGGTTTGCCGAACCGTAAACATATGTTTACACATCCAATTTCGTGAGTAGGTACCTGGTACTCACACCTTTTTTAAGAAGTTTCACTTCTATCAAGTGTACGGTGTTACACACGCGTTTTTTATACCCGAGCGCACTTGTGCACAAGGGTATTATAACTTTGTTCACATAACGGTTGTTTGTAACAGGCAAAACGAATCGAGATAGATATAGACAAATGTATACATAAATGATCAGGATGAAAAGAGAAATCGATTAAGCGGTGACTGTCTGTCCGTCCGTCCGTCCGTCCGTCCGTGCACACGATAACTCGAGTAAAAATTAAGATATCTTAACGAAACTTGGCACGTGTACTTCTTTCGGGCGTAGGACGGATGGTATTGAAAATGGGCAAAATCGGACAATAACTACGCCTACCTCCCATATAACGGTAATTTTCAGAAATACGAAAACTGCGATATTTAGTAACTACTGAAGATTATTCACTAAAAATTGATATTTGCAATAACTTTTAGACGAAAAATAAGAATATTATAAATTTTTGAAAAATGGGCGTAGCCACGCCCACTTAGTGTTACATGTGTATATCTTGGAAACCGCTGCACCGATTTCTTCCAAACTTGGCACAGTTATTGGCCTTGGTACAGGATACCAAATGGCCGAAAATTTAAAAACTGGGACAATAACCACGCCCACATCCCATATAACGGTAATTTGGAGAAATACGAAATCTTCGATAAATCCGTAAATATTGAAGCTAATTTATTCAAAATTGATGCTTGCAACAATTCTTTATCAGGAAATACGCTTATCATAAAATTTTGGAAAATGGGCGTGGCACCGCCCACTTATGATCACATATATGTATCTCGGTAACCGTTCTACCAATTTGTACCAAACTCGGTATGGTTATTGTGCTTGTCACATAAAAGCAAAACGTTCAAAATTATTGAAATCGGACTAAAATTACGGCTTTTCATATAACGGTAAATTTTAGAAATGCTCGAAACGTCAATATTTCGAAATTTAAGGACGCTAATTTATTCAAAATTGATACACCCCGGCTTACCATGTAGCTGTAGCTTTCGAAAAGGTGAAAAGGCATATATGTAATACTTGCGCCGGGTATTTAATGTTCGGCCCCGCCCGAACTTAGACTTTCTTACTTGTTATTTATTTATTTTGCTATATTGGGTTGAACCGAGCTTGAACCCAGGCCCTGCGGAATGGTAGCGCGCACTACTAACTACTACACCACAGCACAATATTTTAGCTTTAAAATTAATAGAAATACATGGAGCTGCAAAATTCATTGCAAAATTAAAATATTTTTCGAAAACAAAAAAAATGTTTTTTTTTCAGTAAGAAGTCGAGCTAAATTATTGAAAGATGGTTAGTAAAACCGATTTAAGCATAAAATAATATAAGTAAAAAAATTTGTGGAGGGGCCAATTATAACCCACTTATGATAAAATGTTTTATCTTAATAACCGCTATACCAATCTTTACCAAACACAATAGACGCATTGTTCCTGTAAAAATTTAAAATATATCTGAAAGAAAAATACCCAAATTCTGGAATAAATATAATTTGTTCTTTGAAATTCATTGTCATATTAGATAGTATTTAATCTTATTGCAAAACTTCATACTAAAATAAAAAAGGCGTGAGTACTGGGTACTCATGAAATTTGATGTGTAAACATATGCCTACGGCTCGGCAAAGCATTCAAGTACGTTTACATATAAACATCTCTATTAAAGATTGTTTGTTAATCACTCCGTTGACTCAGGAAAATCCCAGATTATTAGCCGTCAAATTTGTTGTGCTTCTTATTCTCACAAATCAGAAAATAATATTTCGCTGTCGCATAGAATTAATTTTGATAACTTTTGATTTTGAAATTTTAGCAAATGTCATTCTAAACAATTTATGAGAATGAAAATGAAAAACGTGGAGCGCATGCAATATAAATCATTACATTTAATTGACGATCAGCCCTATTCTGCATTTCGATTACGTTCCTGCCTTCCGCTCCGCAAGAATCGAACTTAGGTATTCCGCGTTACGATCGAATCGAAAGAGGAAGAGAGAAAACATCTTTCGATATCAGCTGTTTGCCTAGGAATGTGTGAAATCGAAACAAAACAAAAGAAATATTTGCCACCAAACTATAGCAGCTTATGAAGTTAAAGTTTGTAAATATTTTAAAATAACTAAATATATCTAACATCATTGTAATTTAAAAATAAAATTTCGTTTGTGCTTTATTTAAGTGGAAACATAATTTTAAAACTGAAATCCATAGCCGCGGCGTTATTGCTTGAAGAGGAGAACGAGTCCCAGATTGCTGATGCGCAAATTGAAAGGCGGAGATTTAGGGACATGTTTGATATTTCTCAGATGAGTTAAGAGTCCTAAATTCATCATGAACTGTATTACTCATCGCTCAAATCCAGTGAAATTATAAACGTTGTTTGAGCACTCCACAACATTTGCATTTACTACAGAGTGCAAGATTTGAACGCAAATGAATTCCATTTTGAAAGCCATCAGGAGGAGGGGAAGAACAAAGCTCCATAGCAAATTCGAATTCGACAACATACGCACCTCTTTTTAAAAAGTTAGTAAAAACGAGTGCAATAATCTTTTTTTTATGTAACTTCACATTTTATGTATCTATGTACATGCTTTTATTAATAAAGAAGAATAAATAAAAGGAATAAATTGTATTCAGTGCATTTCACAGTCTTATTTATAGATAACTAGCTTTTTCCCGCGGGTTTTCCCCCACGTCTTAATACAAATATGAAAAATACTTTATGTAACGATGTTATATTTCATTTCTTCTCTAATTTTAATATAGCCGTGATAGCATAATATGGTAGAATAGTTGTATAGCTGGGCTGCTATGGAATGAAAAGCAATAATAAGTTTTTGGCAAATCAGGTGTTTTTATTTATTGTAAAATATGTATCTCCAAGAAATTGTATAATAGTAGAAATACCAACGTTGCATTGTAATAACTAAATTTTAACTATCTAAGTTCTTACGAATAATAACTCCAATATTATTCCACAGCATGTTTTAGCACTTCAAAGCATCTATTAACTTAGATGCATTTTCCAATGCAATTGTCATACATTTTCTTATCGATAAAGAGTTGGGTTTTATTTAAGGACATTCTTGTTTATTGTCATGGCAAAAGCTAAGTAAACTGGAAACTGAAGTTTTTTAAATTGGAAAGGCATATCAGAAGGAATTAAAGGGGTCACGTGACTTTTGGTTCCGAAGTTATGACTGATGAAAACGTCCACGCCCATGTTAAGTGCTACGCCCCCTTTTACAAACTCATTTATTTATATCTTACTATAAGAACCTACCATAGATATGTCTACATACTAAATTTCACGTTCATGTGACTTATGGTTCCGAAGTTATGGCTGATAAAAACTTCAAAGCCTACTGGATGTGGCACGCCCCTTTCATAAACTCATTTATATAAACTTTACCATAAGCACCTACCTAGATGTGACTTCATATCAAATTTCAAATTCATGTGACATATGGTTCCCAAGTTATAGCTGAAACAAAATTCCTCACTCAAGGGATGTACCACGCCCCCTTTATAACCGGTGACAGGTAATAAGATCAACGGAAATAAGGTCAATTGACTTTATTTCCCACCCTGGTGCGAAATAAAGTCAATTGACATTATTACCTTTTTAAAAACGAAATAAAATCCATTGACATTATTTCTCTTTCAAACATTAAATTTGCTTAGCTTCGCGGCGGCCCGCGTCAGCGCGCCACACCGCGCGCGACCGGTGCGCACACCACGTCACGCTACGCCGCGTGTACGACAGGTAATAAGTCCCAGATGGTTTCTAAAATCACAAATTAGTTTTGGTGCAAATTGCAGATAGAGGGTATTAATGAATTCAAGCCCTCGATATTTCACATTTTTATATTTGTAAGTTATTGGAAGCAGGGATGCCAACTTGGCTCAAACCGTGCATTTGTCCCTATTTTACTTCAAATAGCACTTAATTTTTCAATTTGGCACAATGTGCCAAAATGGCACTTGTAAAAAAAAAAATAACATTTCAATACATTTTGTCAAATTCTTTGCGTTCACTTGTTTTTCTCTACTAAAATTTTCTAATTTCAACTGGTTTATCTTATTTTATCATTGCACTTTTGTTTGGAAAATGTAGCCTTATTTTATTGCTAAATGTGAATGATTAAAAGGAATGACACCTTTTTTGGCACTTTTATTTTTCTATTTGGCACATTTTGGCACTTTTTTATCCTCAATATGGCACCTCATAACTAAGGATAGTTGGCAGCCCTGATTGGAAGATTTCTGCTGTGTTTTGGGGCAACAACTTGTCTGCAGTAAAAAAGCATATAATTTGTGTTTCAAAAGTGTGTAAAACCCAATCGATTAACTTATATGTAGAGCTGCCAGACGTCCCGGTTTTCCCAGACATGTCCCGGTTTTAGACTATTTGTCCCGGTGTCCCGGTCCAACCTTAAAATGTCTCGGGTTTCGTTCTAGTGTCCCGGTTTTTGATTTGATTGCACAAATTTGAATAAAAGTTCAAAAATCACTACACTAAGAGAAAAAACGCGTTGTAATATTCAGAAAAATGTTATGAATTCACTGAGGGAAATAACGCTTAGTAAACATGAATATTTTCTAGTTGATTATCGTTTAAAAATGTTCGTATTTAAAAATAATACTTTCATAACACGCACGCGTGGTGTTGATTCAAACTTAACATTTAAATGCACATTTACATGTCTGGCTGTAGCTGAGTGCGCGAAGATGCTTGCCACAATTTGCTAATTTCCAGTGGGTCAGCGTTCAATTCCCATTACAACCAGCATGGAATTTAAATATTTTTTTAACTTAATTATGAAAAAGCAATCGGTAATTGCAAATCGCTTCATTTTAATATGGGCGTATTTGAATTGAATATTTCTGTACTAAATACTAAAATTTGTATACTTCAATGTATTACGAGTTGGGTTGGTGCTCCTTCATATGCGTGTTTTTTTAATTTAGCACGCTTTTTTAATTCTAAACTTCTTTCTCTCAGTGCACCGGTTTAGTTTGTGAAATAGTCACATTTCGAGATAGTTAATCTTTGCACAAGCAATAGTTGATGATTAGTATATGTACCTAAATACGTTCAAAATGACGTGCACAGAGTTTTACAATTATATTAAGGAAAAGACAGAAGTTTTGAAACAAGTTGACAGCAACGAAAAATATGACTGATATTTGAATGTTATCTTGTACTTAAATTTTTTTCTTTCATGAAACCTAGAGTACTTATAAGTACAGTGCCGTACAAAATTATTGGCTCGGTGGCTTTTTCATCAGATCACAATTTCTTATCAGATCTTTTAGAAAAATTTTGAAAATGTAGCTTTTGAGCCAATTAATAAAGTGCAAGTCTGAAGTTGCCAGCAAATTTCGTTGATTTTTAGCATTTATTTTTTTTTTTTGCTGACAGTGTCTTCCATATAGAACGAATTATCGAACATAGTTTGTATGGAAGAAACTCTCAGTAAAAACAATACCAAAAATCAACTAAAATTTAATGGGCTGCGAAACTTCATTTTAAAAATTTTTATAAAAAGTCGGATTAGAATGTTGCAAATTTGTATGCAAACTTATTGAATTTTCCCGAGTTTAGAACAAAGTTTAACAATTTTATTTTTATATTTTTTCATATATTTAGTATAAAGTGTATTTTTATAAAGAATAAAAAAAGGTTCATGCATTGTGAAAAATTCTGTGAGCCTTAGTTGTGATAAGTTGTTTTGTTTTGTTGGCATACGTTGTAATGATGTTATTGTCATGATCTCATGTTTTTATGTTTTTGTTTTTGTCTGTCAAAATAAAATTTCACTACATCCTTTCGCACGTCGAAATTAAAGAGAAGGGAGCGAGTGGCCCTCCCTAAAGTGTCCCGGTTTGGCAACAGAGATATCTGGCAGCCCTACTTATATGATCTCGGTTCCGATATTAAATAATCAATAATTGTTTATACCCGCATTTTGGCACATTGGCTCGTTGAATGTGCCATCTAATAAATAGTGTCGTCGTTCTCCTTAGCTGCTTTTAAATGATGTCGTCCCAAATTGCTGGCGGAGACATGAATACAGTGTAAGAAAATTCTTTTTCTATAATTGTTTCCTCATAGAAAGGTTGGTTTCTTTTCCACCATAGACATTCCGAATTCATTCAAAATGTGCTTATTTAAAACACAGAATTCTTTCAGAGTTCCTCCGGGGTTTTCGAACATGGACTGTTTCTTCAATTTAATAGTGTTCGCTTTATTTTTGTGGAAACAAAACATGTGCATTTGCAAGTTAGGGATCATTTCTAAACTCTTTCTTCTAATATTTCTCGTATTCCAGATGTGCGCAGGCGTTTAGTTTTTCGCATCGTGTTTTTACATATTCGTAATTTAAAATTTTTTAATAAAATCAATTAATGGTAGTTCATGATTGTGTGTGGATTAATATCACAACACTTGAAGCATTGTTGACGCTATTTCCATTTGCATGAGGAAATAGCGTCAATGACTTTATTTCCAAATTTTTGTTGACTTTATTTCGCTTTTGAAAAGGTAATAATGTCAATTGACTATATTTCGCACCAGGGTGGGAAATAAAGCCAATTGACCTTATTTCCGTTGATCTTGTTACCTGTCACCTTTATAACCTCATTTATGTATGCCTTACTATAAGCGCCTCCCATAGCCATGTCTTCGTACCAAATTTCAAGTTCTGTTGACTTATGGTTCCGAAGTTATAGCTGATTAAACATTTGCAGGCCTATTGGAGGTGCCACGCCCCCATGTGAAATTAACGACATATTTGCAAATAAAACCATACCTATAACCTTCCCGGTGTAAAAACAAATAAGTCTGCAAAGCTTCGTGTGATTCCACGTCGTGGTTCAAAAATTATAACATAATAAACAAACAGACATTCACATTTATGTATATATATAGATGAAAACAAAAACGCCTGTGCTTCCTCTTTGAAATCCTCGCGCAATAAACCTTTTGGTTGCTAATATTTGAGCCAATTTTTCGTAATGCACGTATTACCGCTGCGAAAACACAGAAATCGAGAAAATTCATTTATGATGACTTACAATCATGCACAGTTTATTTTACTTAATTTTTTTATAAAATTTTATTATCTAAACCCACGAAAATAACAATCGAAACATTCTCCGTCAACAAATTTACAACTTAGAAAAACGGAACTCCGATCGAAATGTAGAATAGGTATAATCGTAAATTTCGAAGATTGATCGAAAGGAAACGGAACGCAGAATACCAAAGTTGCCAAACGGAGAAAATTTTGATTCGAGTCGCAATTCAGAATAGAGCTGAATATTTGAGATCGATTTTATGCGATCGATATCCATATACCCACATAAATATGTACATATGTATGTACTTATATTACTTTTCATATCAATTCAAGTCTATTACATGCGCCCCACGTTTTTCATTTTCAATCTCATAAAGTGTTTATAATGACTTTTGCTAAAATTTAAAAATCAAAAGTTATCAAAATTAATTCTATGGGACAGCGAAATATTATTTTCTACTTTTTAGTCCTTTTATTGAAGCGTGGTGAATTAAAAAGTTTTCTTATTTTATTTATTTTCTACTTTTTAGTCTTGACTGTATAAGACTTTACAATAGATCTTAAAATAATTCAACGATATTCTGATATGAATTGTATTTTATCAAACTGACTTTTTATTTATTTTCTCTTTCAACATACATGTACATGTATATACATATGTACATACCAGGGAAGTTGCGAATATATGCATTCGCATTCGTTATGCGAATGATTCGCATCATTTTACACATTCGCATTCGCATCAAATGATACGAATGTTTTGCGAATGCGAATGTCTACATGGGCACACTGAAAATAAAATCTGCATAAATATAACGAAAACTTGCGTACATTGTACGGAAGTTTTCGTAATTTTTAGCCCCGAAAGTTTTCGTTGATTGTACAAAACCGTTTTCGTACATACTAAGAAAATATGAGACATCAGATCTTAGTGCATTTTACGAACGTACTCGTACTATTTACGAACGAATTTCGTACTACTTACTACAGAATTTCGTACTATTTCTTTATTTTTTACGAAATTTTTGTAAAATGCACAAAATAGTTCGTATATTTAACGAAACTATTTTCCTAAAATCTGCGGTTGTTTCGTAGAACTTCCGATTGCTTTCATTCACCACACTATAAAAAACATAAGACGAATTATAACACAACACTTTTGTTTTGTTTTTATTCCTAATTTTAAGCGTTTTTCTTTAACAAAATGTTTTGCAATGTTTTTATGTGGAGGTACTTGGCAGATTCGTAGCTTCTTCGATGTTTGTTTCCTTTCTCGACTATAAATTAAAGGAAAATTATAAGGCGTCTGAAAGGCCAGTTTCAGTGAAAAATCATACATGTACTTACTTAAAATTTCATTAAGTAGTGCGTCTGTTCCTGGCTTTGGCTTCTTGCCGTTGATAGCTAACTGATGAAATTGCCTATTTATGAAGTCCCATATTCAGTGGCGGATGCACGGGGGGTTTTGGGGATTAAAACCCTTTGCCCCCACCCCCTCCCCCCCTCAAGTCAAAGAATAATATTTCACTAATATGGGTCTAGAAAAAAGGCTCTTTAGAAGAAAGTATGCGTAATAAAGTTACAAACACGAATTTTTAAAATCATATATTCAATTTTTCGCTTTATTTATAAAACATTTTGATAATTTTAAACACATAAAATTTTTCTTTTTACTTATAAATCAATGAAATGAAGAATTTTAAAATTTTTCGTGGTTTTTTGAAAAATTCTTCTAGAACTTCGTCAACTGAAAAATGTATATCTTTGTGAATATTCATAGATGCTAGACTGTTGAGTCTTTCTTGACATGTTGTATTTCTCAAGTAGGTTTTAATTCTTTTCAGGCATGAAAAGCTTCGTTCAGGTGTGGCTATTGAAACGGGCAAAAGTGCCAATATACGTAAGATCTTGAAAACATTCCCAAAAGACGTTGTATTAGCTACTTGTAATGCTTCGAAAATGTTCGTGTGAAACTCGTTGTTTCCACATTTTCACCTCCAGAAGAAAGTTTTGTTTCGAGCAGTCGATTACTTTTTCATAGAAAGCAAATGTATCAAGGAAGGGAATGTAAAAAGCAATGCGATAGTATGCCTCGGCGTCTCCGGTTTTCACATTAAAGCGATTCTTTTGGCGACTGCTGTATCGCGGTACTTTGATTTCTGTACCTAGGTTGGTGCATACTTCTTCTACGTGTTCGAAAAGCAAATGAAAGTTTTTTCGGCATCTTGTCGCATTTCTTCAAATTCCTTTAAAGCGTCGTCGGCTAAGCTCCCCTGCAAGAACAGTGACTATCATTTGACAAATCATTTGAGTGGCAAGACTGATAGAGATTTCTGTCACTGGCTACCTACAAGTTTCTATCAAATTCTAAAGGGCAGTGTGAAAAGTCTGATATAAACATTTGTGTACAAATTCTTCCGTCTTCCTCCAACTTATGGCCTTATTTTATGGTCTCGTTTTAACCAACGCAAAATTTGCATATGTGTTAGTACGCTAAATGAGAATGTGTTAGTTTCCATCACACAATTCTTGTAGGGTCATTGCTTCTGCAAGATCTTCATCAGGTACTTGTAATTGCCGGCTAGCAAAGCAACAACAATTTATAAAAAAGCAAATGCTTGGCTGTTGTGGCTGTGCTAACAGTTTTTCAAACCCTGATAACTTCTATAGATATTCGCACGATACAAATAATTTTTACAGTATTTTCCCCGTGACAAATAAAAAGTTTTTGACAATTGGAAGAAATACAGCTTCGAAAGTATTTTTTAAACGTTTTTTCATTTTGCTACGTTAGAGCCGTTGCCGAGAAACTTATGGATACATATACATATACACAAAAATTGCTCGTTTAAGGTAATTAGAATAAGGGGCAAAATTTCCCGCAAAACGCCCCCTCCCCCCCATCAGAAAATTCTGGATCCGCCGCTGCCCATATTGCAGAGCAAGGCTCAGCGTGGGCGATGTTAAAAACATTGTATGGTGAAAAGCATTTATCCACAGCTTTAACATTTAATTTTATATTATATTTTTATCCAGCAAAAGCTTCTTAAAACTTTTAAAATTATATTATACGTCTCACAGTAGCCAACCAGTAGTTTCGCAATGACACGCAGTACAAAAAAATGTTTCTGCATTTGTTCTATGTACGATGTATTATTAAGTAAATTTGTACGAATACAGAATTGTAGATTTCGTAAATTTTAAAACCATACGTAAATATTACGAATGCCTTCGTACAATATACAAAATTATTCGTACAGAGATATATTTACGAATGGTTTGTAAAATCTTGTTTCGTTGTGAAAAATGTGTTCGTATTATGAACGAAAGTTTCGTACATTGTACAAAAACCAAGACTACGAAAATTTTTCGTAGCACTTTTACGAAATTTTATTTTCAGTGCAGAGAGTCCACTCTAATATTGTTGAAATGGCTCAAAGTCCGTTTAGCTAGGGTGCGGATAATAACCGGCTTTAAACTTCAGGCGCTAAACAGTTAAGTAATTATGCAAGTACTGCTAAAAGTCTTATAAGCAACCTAGAAATAATTTTAGATTCCTCCAGCGAAAGCGAAAGCCCGTATATAGAATCTGGAGACATTAAAAAAAGTGAAATTAAAGCTCAATTGAAGGCCTATCTGAAAAAAGACGAGTTCATCTCTGTCAAAATCCTCTCGATTGGTGGAAAACTAAACTAAAAACGACAAATTGACAGATATGGCCCGCAAATACTTGAGCGCTCTACCCGCCAGTGTTCCAAGTGAGCAATTGTTCAGTGCAGCCGGCCTTATATACGAGCCTCTAAGAAATCGCCTCATGGGAGAAAAAGCAGCAAAATTCCTTTTTTTTACTATAATATGCCCCTTTTGAACTTTGACTACTACAAACAAAAAAACACTGTATAGGTTAAGCACTCGTTCAATGTTCTAATAATTAGCAAAATTTTTAATTAATAAAAACGATGACTTAAGAGCTGATTATAGCTTTTTTAATGTTATTCCCAACATTCGCATTCGCATTCGTGGGCGTGGCACATCCCATACAACCTGAAATTCTCATATCGCTTGTCTCTGGAACCGCTTATGCTAACGTCCTGAAATTTGACACAGCCACATATGCTATCAATGCCGTACTTACGGCGAAAAGTGGTAGATTTTGGAAAAGGGAGCGTGGCACCTCCCATACAACCTGAAATTCTCATATCGCTTATCTTTGGAACCACTTATTATAAGGTAATGGAATTTTGTACACCTACTTTTATACACATGTAAAATCGCAAGAATCATTCAATTGGGAACCATTTGCTCT
>NW_023458568.1:18983598-19006132 GCF_013731165.1 Rhagoletis pomonella | reverse complement strand
ATAATAATCCCAACGGTTTTTACCCTCCATTCCCGCCCATCCGCACGGGGGGCGCAGTCCGCATGACGTACGGAACCAATATTTTAAATTTTTGTGCCGAGTCACGATAGGCAGGAGTTTGTTAAGTGTCGAGATCTAAAACTGTTCAGCTACAGAACTAAATTCATCAGCTGATTTTATGTATTTATGTCAATAATTCACTTATTGAGAGAGGAGAGTATCGCTTTCTTAATGCTGAAAAGCGGATCTGATATATCAAACGTGCTGGAATGAGAGTTAAAATCCTGGCATAAGCAACGGAGTGGGTCGTGCAATTCAAAATTGGTTTTACAAGCTTTCAGAAATATGGGACAAAAGTGTCTTGATATGCGTGAGGGAACATTAAAGCTTACATCAGCCAGAAGAGACGGACTTGAAATTGAGCCTGTCAGTAATTTAACCATAAAAATTATACCAAGCATTTCCCTGCGACTGGCAAGTGTAGGAAGGTTAATAAGTTTTAAGCGACTCGTATAAGGTGGAAGACTATATTGAGAATCCCATCGGAAATTTCTTAAAGCAAAAAGTAGGAATTGTTTTTGAATTGATTCTATCTTGTCTGAGTAAATTTGATACCTTGGATTCCAAACCACCGAGCCGTATTCCAGAATCGGCCTAACTAATGTTGTAAACAGGGTTTTAGTGATATAAGGGTCACTAAATTCTTTTGACCATCGTTTCACAAATGCAAGTACACCTTTAGCCTTGTTGACTGTCACATTAATGTGAAGATTAAAATTAAGCTTAGGATCCATTGTGATACCAAGGTCCACAAAATTGTATACCTGTTCCAGGTTATGGTTACCTATTATATAAGAAACTGGCAGAACAGCTCTTCGCGAGAAGAACATTACTTTACATTTCTTAAGATTTAGAGGCAAAAGATTTACTTTACACCAGTAAGCCATGCTGTTTAAGTCTGATTGTAGCAAAGACCTTTCTTTAATTGAAACGTACGATTTATAAAGTTTTACATCATCTGCATACATTAAAATTTTGGAGAATTTCATATCTGTAGAAATATCGTTTATAAAAAGCAAGAACAGAATCAGGCCTAGGTGGCTACCCTGAGGGACTCCTGAAGTAACATCAATGACGTCAGAGGTAGTATTTTTAAACAATACCCTTTGTGATCTATCATAGAGGTATGAAGAGATCCAACGTAGAAAATTAGGTGGAAGACCAAGAAGATCAAGTTTATAGATGAGCAACGAGTGGCACACTTTGTCAAATGCTTTACTGAAATCAGTATATATAACATCAACAGTTTTGCTCTCACTAAATGCTTTTGAGATATAGGATGTTAATTCAAGTAAATTTGTAGAAGTTGATTTGCCCTTGCAAAATCCATGTTGACTGTATGAAATGCTTGAAGTGATAGAATGCGTCAACCGGTTTTTCTATAATTGCTTCAAATAATTTAGGAATTACAGAAACCTTAGCTATGCCCCGGTAGTTCTCCACTGAAGACCTGCTACCGCTTTTATGTAAGGGGGTTATGAACGATTCCTGCCATACAGTTGGAAAAACGCCCTATTTAGAGACAAATTAAATATGGCTGTTAACGGCTCATAGAGATAATCAGCACAATTTCTAAGAAAACAAGTGGGGATCTGGTCAGGACCTTAACTAAAAGACTGCTTTAAGGACTTCAGGTAAACTAAAACATCATCGTGAGATATTATAGGGTTATGTATTGAGTTAATTGGACTTAGTTTAAAAGGATAGGCAAAGTATGCTTGAGAGTTAGTGGAATAATTGGATTTAAAAAACTGAGCGAACATGTTAGAAATCGTTTGATTATCACCAGAGATGGTATTTTGATACTTCATGGCTTTACATTTCGCTTGGAGTTTACGAAATCATATACTACATATATTATACGTCGTTTGATTTTACACAAGTAATCTTTATAACACTTTTTGTTTAATTCAAAGAACTTGTGACGAAAAGTGAGTATTTTACATAGTATGAGTGTGAGCCGGTTTTTTGTGTATTCTAAAATAACGTGACTTTCTGTTTTTCAAGTTTCTCAGTTCTTTAGTGAACCATAACTGTGTTTGTTCTTCAGGAACACACATGCGTTTAGGCACATACTTTTCAAATAATCTATGTACAGTAAAATTAAAATGTGCAACGCTTTGCTCAACTTTTCCTTTGTATATAGGACACGACAATTTAGACAATTATTTATTCAGTTTTTTAAAGTTGGCTTTCGGAAAATCAAAGCGAATATTTGGTTCGTATGTTTGGACATCACAATTTTGACCATCGTTTATAATTTCGTAAGATATCTCAATAGCAGGGTGGTAGACATCTTCGGGCAAAACTAGTGGGTCACATTTATTTACAACCGACTTAGATGCATCATCAACATAAACAAGATCTAATACTTTGCCAAACTTATTGCGAAGTACATTAACTTGATTCAGGCAGAGTTCAGCCATCTCCTCTAAAAATACGTTGTTGCACGCGCTAGACGAGAAAGGTACAATATCATTGTCAATAATGTTCCATGATACATTTGGTAAATTAAAGTCATCCAACACAATCAATGAATCAGAGGGTTTAATCATTGAATTAATTGATTTCAGTAAAGATACATGTTGTGAATACACTGATAAGTCAGATCGGGGAGGAATATAGCATAGAGCTAAGTAAGTAAACCGCCTTCCAACCTGAACACGAATGCATTTGAATTCTGCAGATTCAATGTGTGGAACACTAACTTCTTCAGATGGTATTGAAGAGTCTACGGCAAAGAGTACGCCACCGCCGACTCTGCCCTCCCGATCTTTTCTGTAGATATGATAATTATTTGAAAGAATCTCTGAATTAAAAGTGTGAGGTTTGAGCCAAGTTTCAGTCGAAGAAATTATATTATAATTGCATTCAAGGCCACTAAGATATAAATTCGTTAGTTTAGTATTTATGCCTCTTACGTTTTGATAATAAATACTTAAAGCAGATTTAGTAATCAGTTTTTTGATTCTGTATTCTGACGGGGAACCACAACCAGTCTCCTAGTATTAGACTCGATTACCGGCGGACGGGGTCCTTAATATTTTGTTGTTGTCATTCTTCTCCTTGTACAGTAGTTTTAGAGGTTCAAACAGTACGTCCGATGCAGTATTTATTCGCTCATTTATTATTTGTCCTTTGAAGGACTTCTGTTTATAACGGGTGATTTTTTTGAGGTTAGGATTTTCATGCATTAGTATTTGACAGATCACGTGGGATTTCAGACATGGTGTCAAAGAGAAAGATGCTCAGTATGCTTTGAAATTTCATCATGAATAGACTTACTAACGAGCAACGCTTGCAAATCATTGAATTTTATTACCAAAATCAGTGTTCGGTTCGAAATGTGTGTTATCGACAAATTTTGTTCAGCGATGAGGCTCATTTCTGGTTGAATGGCTTCGTAAATAAGCAAAATTGCCGCATTTGGAGTGAAGAGCAACCAGAAGCCGTTCAAGAACTGCCCATGCATCCCGAAAAATGCACTGTTTGGTGTGGTTTGTACGCTGGTGGAATCATTGGACCGTATTTTTTCAAAGATGCTGTTGGACGCAACGTTACGGTGAATGGCGATCGCTATCGTTCGATGCTAACAAACTTTTTGTTGCCAAAAATGGAAGAACTGAACTTGGTTGACATGTGGTTTCAACAAGATGGCGCTACATGCCACACAGCTCGCGATTCTATGGCCATTTTGAGGGAAAACTTCGGAGAACAATTCATCTCAAGAAATGGACCGGTAAGTTGGCCACCAAGATCATGCGATTTGACGCCTTTAGACTATTTTTTGTGGGGCTACGTCAAGTCTAAAGTCTACAGAAATAAGCCAGCAACTATTCCAGCTTTGGAAGACAACATTTCCGAAGAAATTCGGGCTATTCCGGCCGAAATGCTCGAAAAAGTTGCCCAAAATTGGACTTTCCGAATGGACCACCTAAGACGCAGCCGCGGTCAACATTTAAATGAAATTATCTTCAAAAAGTAAATGTCATGGACCAATCTAACGTTTCAAATAAAGAACCGATGAGATTTTGCAAATTTTATGCGTTTTTTTAAAAAAAAAAGTTATCAAGCTCTTAAAAAATCACCCGTTATATTTCCATATTTCCTAATATATTCGATCCTTGTCCTATATGTTGTACACGGAGAAGTTCTGTTGTTTGTCCAATCTTCATTGGTGTGCATTTATTTTTGGTCATGTGATTCGCGAAGTTCGATTCTATTGCAGCCTCTGGTTTTCGTTTTTTCTTATTATAATCCCTTATGTGTTCTCGATACCTTGTTCTTATATTTCGCCCTGTTTGTCCTATGTAACTGTGTCGGCACTCGCAGGTTAACCTCGTTATTAGTTGTCTAAATGCTGCATTTTTGTGTTGCTATGGGTGGTTTGAGCTATTGTGTATAATTGTGTCTGTGGCTGTTGGTTTTCTGTATATTTCGAACTCTATCTTGTTCGTGGTATCGTTTATTTTAATTGTTAAATCCAGATAGTTAATCTTTCTTTCCTCTTCCGTTTCCATGGTGAATTTTATATTCTGGTGTTGTTTGTTGAGATAGTCTAGTATCTGTTTCTCTTTGTTTCGCTCTATTTGACTTATTACACCATCGACATATCTCGCGTAGAATTTTACTCCTAGGTTGGTCGATAGGTTTTTCATGTATTTCTCCTCCAGTGTTTGCATGAATACTTCCATGAGTATTGCTGACGTCGGATTGCCCATTGCTAACCCGTTAATCTGTTTATATATCTTATTGTTGAACCGGAAGTAGTTTTGTTTTAATGTAACCTTCAACGCGTTTATTATTTCCGTGACAGCTTCTCTTTTCATTTTTCCCATCAGTATTTCTTGTACGGTCTTTATGGTTTCTATTGTGGGTATCGATGGGTAAAGGTCCTTGGTGTCGAATGATACGAATTTAGTGTTTTCGTTGATCTTTAACGATTTCATCTTCTCGATTAGTTCAGTTGTATTTGTAATGGTATATTTATTGCGTAGATCCAGACTATCCTTCAGCAGCGTCTTTAGGTGCTTGGAGAGTCTGTATCCGGGAGCAGACTTGTAATTAATGATAGGTCTCATGGGGGTGCCTGGTTTGTGTGTCTTCGGCAAGACACAAAGAAAGAGGTAGATAACAAGGAGTATAAATACGAGCAACCAACAAAAATTATGCAGAACGAAAAATGACACTGAAGATGGCACAACGCCGAAACCGGTTTGTCTCCAAACCAAAATTTGACAAGGAATGACGGAAATTCGTTCCATAATACATCATCCACCCACCCTGTCGGAAACAACAACAACTAAAAAGGCTTTATTTTATAGTTTGTCTTAGACAATGATAAATGATGTATACAAATTTCAGTATGGAAAAAAGTGCAACACCTTCAACGAAAGAAGTTCTAAAAAATCTATGCGAATTGAATGTACTATCTCGATCATTTAAACATCTCGGACTCGCAAACCACTAAGAATGATTATTTAAATCTAAAGTATATATTAAATGATATTTAATATTTGCTTTAGAGATGAAATTTCGACAAATTTGTTTAAACAAAAATGTTACGCGCATATGCGGAATGTGGAAGCAAGATTCTTCTGCTTGCGTTTCTATGTTTATATCATTTATCAGTTTAAGCACATACGATTAAATGTAAAAAAATATTTTTAATTGCGGATCTGAGAGAAATATTTATTAGTTGCATTGATTTACTCAAAAATAGTGCCGAAAATCAATCGATTGCGCTGAAGTTGCCGGCTGCTTCCGAAAGGGCCGAAAATGGCACAATGCACACTCATTTTCCATCACTATCACACATACAATCTCACTATTCTGTTCACTTCGTTTTCACCTTCCGATAGCTTTTTGCTTCCGCGCTTGCCAAGCACCGCTGTGCAAGGCTTTGCACGCGCAGTCGCCCGCAACACCAGTGTTGCCAACTTTTCAGTATCAAAAAGCACCAAACCTTGGAAAAAAGAGCGTTTTACCGCACTAAAAGCTCAAATTTTTTTTTTATCAAGGGATACTCTTTTTCATAACAGATTGTGGTACACAAAAGTAAAAAAAAAACAATAGTTACATGTATAAATAAATACACATTCATGCTTGCGAAACTGGTACATCTGGAGAAGGAACAATCGAATCGCAACAAACGAAATTGAATTTTAAAGGGGAAGAGTAATACTTAATGATACCCTAAGTAGAAATGAGCGAAAAAATTTGTTGTTATATAATATATGTTTTATAATATAACCTCAAATATTGCGAAAAACCGTGTTTTTACACTTAGAGGCAACGATATCTCAAATTCTGACGTGGTAGAGAAATTTTGCAGCTAGATTTGGATTCAGCACCGAAAAATCTACACAAAACGGTTCCACTCAGGTGGAAAAAAAGTTAAAATTTTTCGAGCTGTGTAATCGATCAATAATCAAGAAAATAAAAAAATTAATACTTAACTTAATTGCGTGCTAGCATTTTCAACGCGAATACAATTTAACAAAAACGCTAGAACGTGGGTTTGCAACTTCATCTTTTTATCAATCATGGTTTGGATTTTAGTGCATTTAAATTTGTAGATTCTTGTAAATTCAGAAATTTTAGTTCAGAAAAAAGCACTAAAAAGGGCACTAGGCACTATACCATTATTTTTGGCGTTTTAATTTTGAAAAAGCACTAAATCTAGTGCTTAAAGCACTAAGTTGGCAACTATGCGCAACACATATGTGCTGATTTGGGCATCCCTACTTAAATGTATTACGAGTTGGATTGGTGCTCTTTCATATGCGTGTTTTTTTTTAGTTTAGCACGCTTTTTTAATTCTAAACTTCTTTCTCTCAGTGCACCGGTTTAGTTTGTGAAATAGTCACATTTCGAGATAGTTGAACTTTGCACAAGCAATAGTTTATGATTAATATACATATGTACCCAAATACGTTCAAAATGACGTGCACAGAGTTTTGCAATTATATTAAGGAAAAGACAGAAGTTTTGAAACAGTTACGAGTTGGATTGGTGCTCTTTCATATGCGTGTTTTTTTAATTTAGCACGCTTTTTTAATTCTAAACTTCTTTCTCTCAGTGCACCGGTTTAGTTTGTGAAATAGTCACATTTCGAGATAGTTGAACTTTGCACAAGCAATAGTTTATGATTAATATACATATGTACCTAAATACGTTCAAAATGACGTGCACAGAGTTTTACAATTATATTAAGGAAAAGACAGAAGTTTTGAAACAAGTTCACAGCAACGAAAAATATGACTGATATTTGAATGTTATCTTGTACTTAAATTTTTTTCTTTCATGAAACCTAGAGTACTTATAAGTACAGTGCCGTAGAAAATTATTGGCTCGGTGGCTTTTTCATCAGATCACAATTTCTAATCAGATCTTTTAGAAAAATTTTGAAAATGTAGCTTTTGCCAATTAATAAAGTGCAAGTCTGAAGTTGCCAGCAAATTTCGTTGATTTTTAGCATTTATTTTTTTTTTTGCTGACAGTGCCTTCCATATAAAACGAATTATCGAACATAGTTTGTATGGAAGAAACTCTCAGTAAAAACAATACCAAAAATCAACTAAAATTTAGTGGCCTGCAAAACTTCATTTTAAAAATTTTTATAAAAAGTCTGATTAGAATGTTGCAAATTTGTATGCAAACTTATTTCATTTTCCCGAGTTTAGAACAAAGTTTAAAAATTATATTTTCATGTTTTTTCATATATTTAGTATAAACTGTATTTTTATAAAGAATAAAAAAGGTTCATGCATTGTGAAAAATTTTGTGTGCCTTAGTTGTGATAAGTTGTTTTGTTTTGGTGGCGTACGTTGTAATGATGTTATTGTCATGATCTCATGTGCGAGTGGCCCTCCCCCGGTTTGGCAACAGAGATATCTGGCAGCCCTACTTATGTATATGATCTCGGTTCCGATATTAAATAATCCATAATAGTTTATACCCGCATTTTGGCATATTGGCTCGTTGAATGTGCCATCTAATAAATAGTGTCGTTCTCCTTAGCTGCTTTTAAATGATGTCGTCACAAATTGCTGGCGGAGACATGAATACAGTGTAAGAAAATTCTTTTTCTATAATTGTTTCCTTATAGAAAGGTTGGTTTCTTTTCCACCTTAGACATTCCGAATTCATTCAAAATATGCTAATTTAAAACACAGAATTCTTTCAGTGTTCCGCCGGGGGTTTTGAACATGGACTGTTTCTTCAATTTAATAGTGTTCGCTTTATTTTTGTGGAAACGAAACATGTGCATTTGCAAGTTATGGATCATTTCTAAACTCTTTCTTCTAATATTTCTCGTATTCCAGCTGTGCGCAGGCGTTTAGTTAGTTTTTCGCATCGTGTTTTTACGTATTCGTAATTTAAATTTTTTTAATAAAATCAATTGATGGTAGTTCATGATTGTGTGTGGATTAATATCACAACACTGAGGATTTGGCAATAACCTTTTTCATCTATTAAAAAACAACACTTACGGGGCCATGCTTATTGTAAAAATAACATTTTTTTCTATGAATCGACATACTTTAAGCATTGTTGACGCTATTTCCATTTGCATGAGGAAATAGCGTCAATGACTTTATTTCGAAATTTTTGTTGACTTTATTTTGCTTTTGAAAAGGTAATAATGTCAATTGACTTTATTTCGCACCAGGGTGGGTTAGGGTGGGTTTGGGGGTTAAAACCCCTAACCGCCCCCCTCAAGTCAAAGAATAATACTTCACTAAATGGGTCTAGAAAAAAGGCTCTTTAGAAGAAAGTATGCGTAATAAAGTTTCAAACATGAATTTTTAAAATCATATATTCAATTTTTCGCTTTATTTATAAAACATTTTGATAATTTTAAACACATAAAATGTTTCGTTATTGTTGGTTGTACTAGGCTATAATGATCAAATAGCCTCATGTGCAGGAAAAGACTTTCTTCACTTTGCTGCCCGACGTTTCGCCAACCTCCTTGGCATCTTCTGGGGCATTTTATTTGAAAAATAAACTACTAAACTACACTTAACATTTAAACTTTAAAACTTTTGAGCAGCGTTCATACCATCATCCTGTGGTACATTTGTCAAACTAAAACTGAAGTTTTATTTTCAGTGCAGAGAGTCCACTCTAATATTGTTGAAATGGCTCTAAGTCTGTTTGGCTAGGGTGCGGATAATAACCGGCTTTAAACTTCGGGCGCTAAACAGTTAAGTAGTTATGCAAGTACTGCTGAAAGTCTTATAAGCAACCTAGAAATAATTTTAGATTCCTCCAGCGAAAGCGAAAGCTCGTATGTAGAATCTGGAGACATTAAAAAATGTGAAATTAAAGCTCAATTGAAGGCCTATCTTGAAAAAGACGAGTTCATCTCTGTGAAAATCCTCTCGATTGGTGGAAAACTAAACTAAAAACGACAAATTGACAGAAATGGCCCGCAAATACTTGAGCGCTCTACCCGCCAGTGTTCCAAGTGAGCAATTGTTCAGTGCAGCCGGCCTTATATACGAGCCTCTAAGAAATCGCCTCATGGGATAAAAAGCAGCAAAAACACTTTTTTTTTTTAAATATAATATGCCCCTTTTGAACTTTGACTACTACAAACAAAACAAGTAAGAAAGTCTAAGTTCGGGCGGAGCCGAACATTAAATACCCGGCGCAAGTATTAAATATATGTTTCTTCACCTTTCCGAAACCTACCGCTAGATGGTAAGCCGGGGTGTATCAATTTTGAGTAAATTGGCGTCCTTCAATTTCGAAATATTGAAGTTTCAAGCATTTCTGAAATTTACCGTTATATGAAAAGCGGCCGTAATTTTAGTCCGATTTCAATAATTTTCAACGCTTTGCTTTCATGTGGCAAGCACAATTACCACATCGAGTTTGGTACAAATTGGTAGAACGGTTACCGATATACATATATGTGATCATAAGTGGGCGGTGCCCCGCCCATTTTCCAAAATTGTACCATAAAAGTATTTCTTGGTAAAGAATTTTTGCAAGCATCAATTTTGAATAAATTAGCTTCAACATTTACTGATTTATCGAAGATTTTGTATTTCTCTAAATTACCGTTATATAGGATGTGGGCGTGGTTATTGTCTGAATTAAAAGATTTTCGGCCATTTGGTATGCTGTACCAAGGCCAACAACTGTGCCAAGTTTTGAAGAAATTGGTGCAGCGGTTACCAAGATATACACATGTAACCATAAGTGGGCGTGGTTACGCCCATTTTCCAAAAATTTATAATATTCTTATTTTTCGTCTAAAAATTGTTGTAAATATCAATTTTAAGTGAATAATCTTAGCAGTTACTAAAATATCGCAGTTTTCGTATTTCCGAAAATTGCCGTTATATGGGATGTGGGCGTGGTTATTGTCCGATTTTAAAAATTTTCGGCCATTTGGTATGCTGTGCGAAGGCGAACAACTGTGCCAAGTTTGGAAGAAATTGGTGCAGCGGTTCCTAAGATATACACACGTCACCATAAGTGGGCGTGGCTACGCCCATTTTCCAAAAATGTATAATATTCTTATTTTGCGTCTAAAAATTATTGTAAATATCAATTTTGAGTGAATTATCTTCAGTAGTTACTAAAATATCGCAGTTTTCGTATTTCTGAAAATTACCGTTATATGGTAAGTGGGCGTGGTTACAGTCCGATGTCATCCATTTTCAATACCGACCTACCTTGGATTAAGGGAAACCTACACACCAAATTTGTCATACATATAGACTAAAATGTGAAAACCACTATATCTCTAAAACTAATTATGCTGGGAAACTGAAACTTAGCACAGATGCATAGATTGTAAATACCGTACTTACGACGAAAAATGGTAGATTTTGGGAAAGGGGGCGTGGCACCTCCCATACAAACTGAAATTCTCCTATCACTTTTCCGAGGAACCGCTTATGCTAACGTCCTAAAATTTGGCACAGCCACTTATGTAGTAGATTTTGGAAAAGCGGGCGTGGCACATCCCATACAACCTGAAATTCTCATATCGCTTATCTCTGGAACCGCTTATGCTAACGTCCTGAAATTTGACACAGCCACATATGCTATCAATACCGTATTTATGGCGAAAAGTTGTGAATAATGGAAAAGGGGGCGTGGAACCGCCCATACAAACTGAAATTCTCATATCGCTTATCTCTGGAACCGCTTATACTAACGTCCTGAAATTTGACACAGCCACATATGCTATCAATGCCGTACTTATGGCGAAAAGTGGTAGATTTTGGAAAAGGGAGCGTGGCACCTCCCATACAACCTGAAATTCTCATATCGCTTATCGTTGGAACCACTTATTATAAGGTAATGGAATTTTGAACACATACTTTTAGACACATGTAAAATCGCAAGAATCATTCAATTGGGAACCATTTGCTCTCAGATTTTAAAATCGCATTGAATGATTGTTGTTTTGTGCAAAAGTTTTTAGAAGGATCAGTGTGTTTGCCTTCCGATAGGTGCCGCAGGGATTGTGAGCTATTTATAATAAATCATAGATCAGATTTATTTCACTTTTAGAACACATATTAGTAACATAAAATTTGGTATAACTTGGTAGCCCAATCGTGTGATGTGAAGATATTGGTATCTAGCCCAGTCTTGATAAAAACCCAAGTGAAACCGCCGCTAGAGAACGAAATATTATCTTTTGTTGTAAACCTTCAAGTTACTTTCTCATTCTGATGATAAAAAGAAAGAGTTTATGTAGATGTGGGCAATTTAGTTTTTAACGTCCAAGAGGCTCTCAGACAAATATAATCGAAAAACTTATTTACAGTATGAATTGGTATATGTTTGACATATTAGTCAGTGATGAACATCTCATCCATACATACAAATACATATGGGTGTTTCCACCGGAAGGTCCACCACGACAAAAAAAAATAAAAGTTTTATATCTAACGTATTTACGGGCCGATTTGTCTGCTTTTTAAAATATATACTGGCTATGTAAGTAGAATCATGTTTGCATAAAATGGTCTTCCTAGGTGGTGCCAAGGTCGAGATATTTCGAAAAACGGTATTTATGGTCCGATTTGGTTCGAATTTGGCGTATGTGGTTGAAACATAATAAATCATAGATTTCCAATAAATTGACCCTGAATTGGCGCTGAAGTCAAAATATAAAGTATATTCTACATAAAATACATGTTTTATTTGCGTTGAAAATTCATTTAAAAGCAATATTAACAAAAATATAACGATGGAAATTTATGTCACGTCACGCCACGTCACGTCACGTTTCACACTTGGGGTTGTAAAAGAGAACTGAAACAATTTGCATTAATTCAAAAAACTCTAAAAACAACTAGAATTGCTCCAAATCATATCAAAATAAGTTTCATCAAAATAGCCATCCACAATTCGCAGAGTTTTGCGATTTTGCAAGAAAAGAAAAAATCAACTTCCATTTTTTGTCACGTAACGAACCTCTCTTTAAATGCTTCTATTTCAGGACCAAGCAGTTCGATTGATTTAATTTTTCGGTTAAATATAGAGCTAATTACGTGCTATACAATGGCCCAAAAAAGTTAAAGAAAACAAATGGTATTCCTTTTTTGTATCACATTGAAATCGTACGACTGTCACGTGCGCCACCATGGGAATGCCCATATGCATATTTTTTGTAAAAGAAAATCGAGGTTCCTTTTTCGGTCTATTTTCAAAGGCTACTGAAGGAATTTGGACATTAATCAATCCGGTATTAACGTTCATAATTCGATTTTAAATTTTCCTGTGAATTGGCTATAAATTATGATGGTGGACTTCAAAATAGTAATTCGCATGAAGGAGTTAGTATTGGTGACAGGTAAAATTCAAAAGTGTATAAAAAAAAGATGTCGAATTTCGACAACTGGGCGATACTAGTTATAATAAAAGCATCATGTCTAGACTAGATTTTATAGAAATTTTATTATAGCAAAAGTGTCTGGACAAACAAGAAAGTAAGTTGATGAAAGCGTAGTAATAAAAATGACTGCTTGCGGGCTTCAGCGGTGCTGATATCTGCTGTTGCTTCGGCTATTACAATTAAATAATTTAAAAAGAAATAGTCAAAACTTGTTAATATGTGGCGGGCTTATAATTATGCAACGCAGTTTATTTGTTATATATTTGTTAAAATAAATTTAATTTTTTTTTGTGTTTTCAGTGTGGAGCATTTGTCCTCCTGGAATGTTACAATATTCTGGTCACCTTAGCTTTAAGTATTTATTACCAAAATGTAAGAGGCTTACATACTAAATTAACGAAATTATATCTTAAAGGCCTTGAATGTTATTATAATATTCTTTCTTTCACTAAAACTTGGCCGAAACCTCACATTTTCAATTCAGAGATTCTTCTAAATAATTAGCATATCTATATACAAGATCGGGAGGACAGAATCAGCGGTGGTGTACTCTTCGCTGTAGACTCTTCAATACCATCCGAAGAAATTAGTCTTCCACACATTGAATGAATTCATGTACAGGTTGGAAAAGGTTTTATTTACTTAGCTCTATGTAAATCCCTCCTCGATTTGACATATTGGTGTATTAACAACACGTCTCTTTACTTAAATCAGTTGATTTATTGACTAAACCCTCTGATTTAATGATCGTGTTGGGTGATTTTAATTTACCAAGCATATCATGGAACACCATTGATAATGATATCGTATCTTTCGCGTCTAGTGCGAGCAACAACGTATGTTTAGAGGAGTTGGCTGAACTCTGCCTATCTCAGGTTAATGTACTTCACAATAAGTTTGGTAAAGTATTCGATTTTGTTTGTGTTGATGATACTTCTAATTCCGTTGTAAATAAGTGTGATCCACTAGTTTTGCCCGAAGATGTCTACCTGCCACCCTGATATATCTTACGAAATTATAAGTGATGGTCCAAATTGCGGTACTCAAGTATATGAACCAAATATTCGCTTTGCTTTTTCGAAAGCCAACTTTTAAAAGCTTACCAAAGAATTGGCTAAATTGTCGTGGCCTGCATATAAAGAAAATATTGAGCAAAGTGTTGCACATTTTAATTTTACTTTACATAAATTATTTAAAAAGCATGTGCCTAAAGGCATGTGTGTTCATCAGGAATAAACGCAGTTATGTTTCACTAAAGAACTGAGAAATTTTAAAACAAGAAAGTCGCGTTATCTTAGATTATACAAAAAAAAAACGGGATTACCCTCATACTCAAAATACCCAAAAATACTCAATTTTGCGTCATAAGTTTTTTGAATTAAACAAAAAGTGTTATAAAGCTTACTTGTGTAAAATCAAGCGACTTTAATATATAACCCCAAATCATTTTATGATCTCGTAAACTCCAGCGAAATGTGCATAGCTTTCCGTACGCCATGAGGTACGAGAATGCCGTCTCTAGTGATAATAAAATAATTTCTAACATGTTCGCTCAGTTTTTAAAATCCAATTATTCCATTAACTCACATGCCAACATTGACTATCCTTTTAAACTATGTTCAATTAACTCAATAAATATCCCAGTAATATTCTCTATGTAGTAGTTTATCTGAAATCCTTAAAGCAGTCCTCTAGTTGTGGTCCTGACCAGATCCCTACTTGTTTTCTTACAAATTGTGCTGATTATCTCTATGAGCCGTTAACAATAATAATAATAATAATAGATTGTCGCTTACACATATGTTAGTGTTTGGCCGAGCTTCTGCTCCGATTTGTGGCGTGCGCCTTGATGTTCTCACACAAAGAGGAGGGACCTACAGTTTTACGCCGACTCCGAACGGCGATTGTATTTGTTTGAGAAGCTGTTTTTCATGGTAGAAATACACTCGGAGGTTTGCCATTGCCTGACTGCTGTTAAGAATAAACCTTTTTTCTAAATTTGTTTGCGATGTTGCTTTGACCAGGGCTTAAACCCTGGCCCTGCGGAGCGAGCCGTTAACAGCCTTATTTAATTTGTCTCTTAAAGAAGGCATTTTTCCAACTGTATGGAAGGAATCGTTCATAACCCCACTACATAAAAGCGGTAGCAGGTCCTCGGCGGATAACTATTGGGGCATAGCTAAGCTTTCTGCAATTCATAAATTATTTGAAGCAATTATAACAAATCAGTTGACGCATTCTATCTCTATTCTAGGGCAAATCAACTTCTACAAACTTACTTGAATTAACATCCTATATCTCAAAAGCATTTAGTGAAAGCAAAACTGTTGATGTTATATGTACATACTGACTTCAGTAAAGCATTTGACAAAGTGTTCCACTTGTTGCTCATCTATAAACTTGAGCTTCTTGGTTTTCCACCTAATTTTTTACGTTGAATCTCGTCATACCTCTATGCTAGATCACAAAGGGTAATTTTTAAAAATACTATCTATGACGTCATTGATGTTACTTCAGGAGTCCCTCAAGGTAGCCGCCTAGGGCCCGGTTCTTTTCTTGCTTTTTATAATCGATATTTCTACAGATACAACATTTTCCAAAATTTTAATGTATGCAGATGATGTACATAAAATTATAAATCGTACGTTTCAATTAAGAAAGGTCTTTGCTGCAATCAGACTTAAACAGCATGGCTTACTGGTGTAAAGTAAATCTTTTGCCTCTAAATCTTAAGAAATGTAAAGTAATGTGCTTCTCGCGAAGAGCTGTTTAGCCACTTTCTTATACCATAGGTACCCATAACCTGGAACAGGTATACAATTTTGTGGACCTTGGTATCACAATGGATCCTAAGCTTAATTGTAATCTTCACATTAATGTGACAGTCAACAAGGCTAAAGGTTTACTTGCATTTGTGAAACGATGGTCAAAAAAATTTTGTGACCATTATATCACTAAATCCCTATTTACAACATTAGTTAGACCGATTCTAGAATAGGGTTCGGGGGTTTGGAATCCAAGGTATCAAATTTACTCAGACAAGATAGAATCAATTTGAAAACAATTGCTACTTTTTGCTTTAAGAAATTTCCGTTGGGATTCTCAATATGTATAACCTTCCGCTTTATACGAGCCGATTAAAACTTATTAATCTTCCTACACTTGTCAGTCGCAGGCAAATGCATGGTAAAATTTTTATGGTTAAATTACTGACAGGCTCAATTTCAAGTCCGCTTCTTCTGGGTGAAATTAGCCTTAATGTTCCCTCCGGAGGATGGTTCCGTGCGCAGAAGTGGAAAACTTTTGACTGCCATTCACCTGGGAGTGGCCAGAAGCGATTCTTGTGCGTACGGTTCAAATCGCAGCTCACAACGTCCGGATATTTATATCCACGTATCCTCTGGGTAGCAACCAAACACCCGTTTGGGAGCGAGCTAAAGTGAGAAGGCGTAAAACTTCGCGTGCGCTGGGTTTGGGTCCCGCCACGTTAAAACCCCGCCCAATGAAAAATTCCAACAAGCCTCGGATGAGACCCCCTTTTTCTGATGACGACCACGGCAAACGTATAAAGGACTATGATTTAAGGGTATGCACCTGGAATATCCGGACCCTTAATGGGGAAGGTGCCTCTGCCCGGCTGGTTGATGTCCTCGGGAAGACAAAGGCTGACATCACCGCCATCCAAGAAATGCGATGGACGGGGCAAGGTAAAGTAAGCGTGAAGCCTTGCGACGTCTACTACAGTTGCCACGTAAAGGAGCGCAAATTCGGTGTTGGATTCGTGGTAGGAGAGAGACTCCGTCGCCGAGTACTGGCGTTCACCCCGGTGGACGAACGTCTAGCCACAATCCGCATCAAAGCTAGATTCTTCAACATCTCGCTCATCTGCGCCCATGCCCCGACGGAAGAGAAGGATGAGGAGTCCAAGGATCTCTTCTATGAGCGCTTGGAACGTACATATGAGCGCTGCCCCCGACACGATGTCAAAATCGTGCTTGGCGATTTTAATGCCAAGGTGGGCAAGGAAGGGATCTTTGGCGCCACTGTCGGAAAATTCAGCCTCCACAACGAAACGTCCGATAACGGACTGAGGCTGATCGACTTCGCCGGGGCCCGAAATATGGTAATATGTAGTACTAGGTTCCAGCATAAGAACATCCACCAAGCTACATGGCTGTCTCCAGATCGAAAAACGAGAAACCAAATCGATCATGTTGTGATAGACGGAAGGCATGCTTCAAGCGTTTTGGACGTACGTACACTCCGAGGGCCAAACATCGACTCGGACCACTATCTTGTTGTAGCCAAGATACGCACCCGCCTCTGTGCAGCAAAAAATGTGCGCCCAACAATGCAAGGAAAGCTTAACGTCGAAAAGCTGCAATCACAACAGACGGCCAATTTATTCGCCACTCGACTCACACACCTGCTCTCTGAGAGCACTCTTCAACAATCCGACGTACGCGAGCAGTGGAACCACATTTCCCGATCATTAAGTACCGCCGCCGAAGAAGTAGTTGGATTTCAGCGAGCCCGAAAGAACAACTGGTACGATGAGGAATGTCAAGAAGCCGCAGAGAAAAAAGATGCCGCCTACAGGGCCACGCTGCGATCGGGCGCAACGCGAGCCATGTGGGACCGTTATAGGGAACTGAAGAAGGAAGCGAGACGTATTTGCCGCAATAAGAAGAGAGAGGCCGAAATACGTGAGTGCGAAGAGCTTGAGATGCTGGCCGACAGGAAGAACGCCCGAAAATTCTACCAGAGGGTTAGGCGACTTACGGAAGGTTTCAAGACCGGGGCGAACTCCTGTAAGAACAACAATGGCGACCTAGTGACCGATGTCCAGAATATACTTAAATTGTGGAGGGAACACTTTTATAACCTACTGAATGGTAGCAGCGCTGAAAGTAGTGAGGAAGACAAACCCGAGTGCCCAGTCGATGATGATGGAGTAGCTGTCCCACCGCCTGACTATGACGAGGTACGAATAGCGATTACGCGGCTGAAAAACAACAAAGCTGCTGGAGCTGACGGCCTGCCAGCCGAGCTATTCAAGTACGGCGGCGAGGAGCTGATGAGGTGCATGCATCAGCTCGTATGCAGAATATGGTCAGATGAACGCATGCCCGACGACTGGAATTTAAGTGTGCTCTGCCCAATCACAAGAAAGGCGACCCCGCCATACGCGCCAACTACCGCGGAATTAGCCTTCTAAGCATAGGTTACAAGGTCTTATCGAGCGTATTGTGCGAAAGACTGAAGCCCACCGTCAACGAGCTGATTGGACCTTATCAGTGTGGCTTTAGGCCTGGAAAATCCACCATAGATCAGGTATTCACAATACGCCAAATCTTGGAAAAGACCCGCGAGAATAGGATCGACACACACCATCTATTTGTCGATTTCAAAGCCGCTTTCGACAGCACGAAGAGAAGTTGCCTTTATGCCGCGATGTCTGAATTTGGTATACCCGCGAAACTAATACGGCTGTGTAAAATGACATTGAGCAATACCAGCAGCTCCGTCAGAATAGGGAAGGACCTCTCCGAGCCGTTTGATACCAAACGAGGTTTCAGACAAGGGGACCCCCTTTCGTGTGATTTCTTTAATCTTATGTTGGAGAAGATAATAAGAGCCGCAGAACTGAACCGCTCAGGCACAATACTTTATAAGAGCGTACAATTGCTGGCGTATGCCGACGACATCGATATTATCGGTAAAAACAAGGGCTACGTCTGTTCTGCCTTCTCGGGATTGGATAGAGAAGCAAAGCGAATGGGTCTGGTGGTGAACGAGGACAAAACGAAGTATCTCCTGTCAGCACACAAACAGTCAGAGCATACGCGTCTTGGCACCCACGTCACTGTTGACAGTTACAAGTTTGAAAAAGTAGACGACTTCGTTTATTTGGGAACCAGCATTAACACCAATAATAATGTCAGCCTTGAAATCCAACGGAAAATCACTCTTGCCCACAAGTGCTACTTTGGGCTGAGTAGGCAATTGAGAAGTAAAGTCCTCTCTCGTCGTACAAAGATCACACTCTATAAGTCACTCATCATGCCTGTGCTGGTGTATGGCGCGGAAGCATGGACAATGAAAGCATCTGATGAGGCGGCTCTTGGAGTTTTCGAGAGAAAGATTCTGCGAAAGATTTACGGACCTTTACGCGTTGGTGATGGCGAATATCGCAGACGATTTAACGATGAGCTGTATGAGCTTTACAACGATATAGACATAGTGCAGCGAATTAAAATTCAGCGGCTCCGCTGGCTTGGCCATGTCGTTCGGATGGACAGAAACGCTCCTGCTCTGAAAATATTCAACGCGGGCCGCGATGCTGGGAACAGAGGAAGAGGAAGGCCTCCTCTGCGTTGGAAAGACCAGGTGGAGAAGGACTTGGCTTCACTTGGCATTTTCAATTGGCGTCAGTTAGCACAGAAGAGATATGACTGGCGTGCTGTTTTGGACTCGGCCAAAATCGCTTAGGCGGTTACAGCGCCAAATAAGAAGAAGAAGAAGTTCCCTCCGGTGCATCAAGACACTTTTGTCCCCTATTTTTGAAAACTTGTAAAACTAATCTTGAATTACACGAGCCTCTCCGTTGCTTATGCCAATATTTTAGCTCTCATTCCAGCACATTTGATATATCTGATTCGTTTTCAGCATTAAGAAAGCGATACTATCCTCTCTCAACAAATGATTGACTAACATAAATACAAAATAATTAGCTGATGAATTTGGTTCTGCAGCTGAATAGTTTTAGATCTCGACCAGTGTTGCCACAACATTTTTTTTTCTAACAAAGTACCCAGAAAAAGTTACCAAATTCAACAAAAAAATTACCAAACTTATTTTAAAAGAGAGCTATACATACGTATGTATGTCTGTACATAAATACATATGTATATTCAAAGACACCAAGCTTTTCAGGCAATCAGCGCTCAATTCAGCTATAATTTTTATATCTGCGTGAACACTGAAAGCCACAACACCATAAAAGCTTGGTTAGAATTTTAAAACTAAGTGTGGCCGAAGAAACAAATTTGTCGTTTGCGCGTCGTTTTAAGAACATGGTGCCGTCTTATGGCTCAAAATGGAAAATTTGGCATTTGGATATATGTACATTTCCATAAATTTGTGCAAAGCTCAGGCCACAAAACAGCTGAAGGCATCTGATTATTCACCGTGCCATGGATACAGTTCGTTGCAAAAGAGGATTAGGTTAGGTTAGACTGGGCGGCAGTCCACCCCACCACCAACACTTTTCTGATTATGTAGAGGGGATGTCATTCGGACACTGAGATCATCCGTCTTGGCACCATTGAACTTTTTTATGAGGCCATTCGGATGACCGTAATTATGCGAATAAACCTCAAACTTTGGAGCACTTTAAAATCAACATTTGTCCAGTTATGCCCAATAAACATACATACACATGTCAACAAGTGGCTGGAAATATCTCGAAAATTAAACGCTTGAAGGCAGTTCTGAAAGCTTTCGGCTCACGTATAGACAAAAGGAAGCTCCACTGAGTTCCGTATATTTTTGAACGTGAACATATATATTTACATAGAATTCTACTCATATGGTTGTCGGGGTGCACAGGAATATTGAAGGCGATTGCAAAGCTGGCGAACTTACAAAGAAAGGTACGCCCACCCAAAACCTTCCGGGAAAGGACACGGTAGATATAGGAATAGCCAATTTGTTAGAGACCATTCCAGTAGTGACCAAGGAACGTTGGAACAACTTTTCGCCATGAACTCCTGATATTGCTTTAACAGGAAACGCTTACGGGCCACTTCTTCAAGTGAAATCAGAACCTGACATGTAGGACCGATTTGAAAAAGTTACCAAATTAAAAAATAAATTACCAAATTTGAGAAATAAAGAAAAAAATTACCAATTTTGGTAAAAAATTACCAAAGTGGCAACGCTGATCTCGACACTTAACAAACTCCTGCCCTTCGCGACTCGGCGCAAAAATTGAAAATAATGGTTCCGTACGTCATGCGGACTGTGCCCCTCATGCGGATGGGCGGGAAAGGAGGGTATAACCGTTGGGGTTATTATTATTATTGAAAAAAAAATCGTGGCATTAATCATAAAGCTTTTCGCTTAAACCTGGCATTTTAATTTTGCAAACAATCGGGACATGCAAGTATTTTTCTCAGACACTCATGCATGCACATGTACTGCATGTATCTATATGTATATAGAAGTATGAAATAGTCACAGATGCTAACAAAGAAATATGATGGATTGTAAATTGGCAAAACTTTTATTTTTCTACGAAGTGCTGAAATTAGTATGATGATTTAAGCCGCAAACAGCCATTGTGCTTTTGGTTCACAATTTTTATTTCAGTACTCTTGGGCAAAGGGCTATTTTGTTTTTTAATATTGATATGATGCAGTAAAAAATGAATGGTTGCCAAAATGGCTAAACGCAAACTGATCGTAGTTAAATACTTAATCAGCAGAAAATAATTCGTTCATACATATACGCATTCATACTTACATATAGCGTTAACCTAGTAGGGAAATTCCCTAAAAGTATGTTCACATATAAATTATATCACAATCAAAGCTCGTTTCTTAATCACCCCGTTTACACAGGCAAATCTCAGATTATTAGCCGTCAATTTTTTTGTGCTTGTTATTCTCACATCTCAAGGAAAGTTTATGTTTCTTCTCTGTGCCACGGCGATCACTATATAAAGCAATTTTAATACGTTTTACCTTAATATTTTATTAAAACTACCTTTACAAACCTCTTTTCCTTGCTAGCGTCCATTTTTGTTTACTTTTATATTTGGCATTTCTCCTCTTCTTTGCAAAAGTAATCGATAAAAGCAGGTTGGACACCGAAAAATTATCGGTTAAATCTGAGATTGTTTTATAATTACGGATTAACAAGGAACGTATTTTGTATGGCTAATCTCTTTTTTCTAATTACAGATTAGGGAGTTAAGCTCAAAAATTAGGATAACCTACTTATATGTGAACCTAGTACAACTCATTTTCTTTCGAAACTCAACGTTGTACAAAAGTCGGTAGATTATTTTCCAACGACCTAATAGGCTTTAGACACCACTAGTATATCAATAAATTAGATTCAGTGTTTTTAAAAACCAATGTTTTTGAGACTTTCGCTACTGAAGAACTTTATTTTTTTAAGTCTTATAACAACTCCTTAAAGAAACAAAATTGTTAGATAGGACCTTTCTATATAAACGTAAGATAATATTACTACTTATTAGCGTGGGCCGAAAATCCGCTTTTTTAGAATATTGATTGGTACAGCAAAAATATGGTTCATAATGCCCTAAACACAATCTGTGTGAAAGATGACAATTTTTGGCCAATATCTACTAAGGCTCGCCCAAGTCCATCAAAGTTCAATGTGCTCAAAAAATAAAAATTAATAAATACATTACTTAATACATTTTTATACCCGAGCGCACTTGTGCACAAGGGTATATTAATTTTGTTCACATAACGGTTGTTTGTAACAGCCAAAACGAATCGAGATAGATATAGACAAATGTATACATAAATGATCAGGATGAAAAAAGAAATCGATTAAGCCATG
>NW_023458568.1:18951160-18983588 GCF_013731165.1 Rhagoletis pomonella | reverse complement strand
TTGATATTTACAATAATTTTTAGACGAAAAATAAGAATATTACAAATTTTTGGAAAATGGGCGTAGCCACGCCTACTTATGGTTACATGTGTATATCTTGGTAACCGCTGCACCAATTTCTTCCAAACTTGGCACAGTTGTTGGCCTTGGTACAGCATAAAAAACCGCCGAAACTTTTTAAAATCGGACAATAACCACGCCCACATCCCATATAACGGTAATTTAGAGAAATACAAAATCTTCGATAAATCATTAAATATTGAAGCTAATTTATTCAAAATTAATGCTTGCAACAATTCTTTACCAAGAAATACGTTTATGGTAAAATTTTGGAAAATGGGCGTGGCACCGCCCACTTATGATCACATATAAGTATATCGGTAACCGTTCTACCAATTTGTACCAAACTCGGTATGGTTATTGTACTTGCCACGTGTAAGCAAAACGTTGAAAATTATTGAAATCGGACTAAAATAACGGCCGATTCTCATATAACGGTAAATTTAAGAAATGCTTGAAACTTCAATATTTCGAAATTGAAGGACGCTAATTTACTCAAAATTGATACACCTCGGCTTACCATCTAGCGGAAGGTTTCAGAAGGGTGAAAAAACATATATTTAATACTTGCGCCGGGTATTTAATGTTCGGCTCCGCCCGAACTTAGACTTTCTTACTTGTTTTTTACTAAAATTGCAAGTATTTTCGAAAATATTAGTCCTACATAATTTGGTATATGGACCTGTTTTGTAGATAATCGAAATAAGCTAAGACATTTTTTTTTAGCACTGGAACTTTGGTGGATTTGGGCGAGCCTAGGATATCGACCAAAAATTGTCATCTTTCACACAGATTGTTTTTAAAGCATTATGAACCATATTTTTGCTATTACCAATCAATATTCTAAAAAAGCGGATTTTTGGCCCACGCTACTACTTACGTATGTATATGCTATGTAGTAGATAAAGGATTGCAAATGCCGTCCTACATTTATGACTGTTGTGTTTTCATTAATGTTATTTATTTGTTTACTTTAAGCGATTTCTATCGATTTTGATTTGGCTGCGTTTTTCATATATCAAACGCAATAAACAAATTACTAATTAAACAAGTACAGAAATAAATGGCGGCGCTTATGTATTTCTTTTTGATGCTATAGATATTTTCGGAATCATGCACACCTGCCAATGCTGCTTGCGTAGGTAAATATAATTCGCAAGTATTTATTGGGTGAAGAAAGTACGCAAGTGTGAAACAAGAATGCCCGCATATTCTTCTTGTTCTTGTACTTGATTGGCACTTGAGGAGTTTGTGGTCAAAAGAATGTAAATAATGCTAATGCTCGGAGTGCTCTTAAAAAATATAATTCCTCAGAGAGAGTACTTTGATGGCTTTACGAGCTCTGTTTTTAAAACTTGCATGTGTGTAATCACATTATTTTAATAAATCGAACACAAGAAAATATTTTATTTTTTCCACTCCGAATTTAGTTTTGGAACTCACCCGCGATGAAAATTTCCATCAATAGATATAATCCTCAAATTTTTTGACCAGCTATGGGAAAATGTTAGAAATATACCAGCAGGAGGTCCACCGAAATCAGTAAAGTTTTGAAAGGGGTCTACCAGAAAAAAGGTTTGGGAACCTCTGCTTTATAGTTACTATGTATAGACAACAGAAAAATTCCAATAAATCGGTATTTTACTTATGTTTAACTATGGGAATATATCGAGGGCTTGTACATAGTCAATACCCTCTATCTTTAATTTCACAAAAACTACTTTGTGATGTTAGAACTCATCTGGGACTCACCTGTCATCACTGATGTTAATTTTGACTTTGCAATTTAATAGTCAAATAGGTCAGCATTAATATCACCGATGACAGTTAAGTCTTAGGTGGATTTTTATATCAGAATCTCATTTTTGTGAAAAGTGCAGATAGAGGGTATTGAATATAAGGCCTCGTTATGTAAACTAAAACCTTTAAATCTGTTCTTCTCGAGTTTCTTTTTTTTTAGTTATGACACCATTGAAGTAAAAGAGCGATATATAATTAAATGAAGATAATTTCTAGTTTCTTATTCTTGTCTGGCAGTGCCTATGCGGGTTTGTTCGAGTCAAATAAAGCACGCCCATATTTATCCCTAAGCCGTTGTGGAGCTCGTCGTTCCATCGCTTGAGTTATCGGCCGTGGTTTTGGCCTGAAAAACTTCTCTTGCATACTCCAAAAGCCGTCCCACGGGATGTTGGCATAAGCCTCGATAAATGAGAGAGCTGAGGTGAAAAAACGCTGACTGTTTGCTTGAAGATTTCCTTCTTTTATCACCAGGTACATTCCCTTTGCCACATTTTACCTAGTGAACGTAAAATTTGGTTTGTAACAAAATGCGTATCAGCTGACACAATCTATCTTACTAGGGCTGCCAGACGTCCCGGTTTTCCCGGACATGTCCCGGTTTTAGACTATTTGTCCCGGTATCCCGGTCCACCCTTAAAATGTCCCGGGTTCGATTTGATTGCACAAATTTGAATAAAAGTTCAAAAATAACTACAATTTTATGAATTCACTGAGGGAAATAACGCATAGTAAACATGAATATTTTTATTTGATTACACTGGACGACGGCCAAAATTTACCAGAGACGCCGTTATGAAATTCGTATGTAAAATCACACCCTGATTCCGAAAATCAAGGTTATTTTTAATTTTATGGTACCGTTTTTGAGATATTTGCAATTTACCGTTTTTGCAAAAAAAAAAAATTGGGTCCACTTAATCATATATATCTCAAGAACGAATTAAGCAATTCCAAAACGGTTTGAAGCTTTTAAAAGGTCCTGTAGATTCAAAGATAACGAACAATCATTACCGATTTTTTAAATTTTTTTTGTAAAAATATAAAAAAAAATGTACTTTGCGGGGAAGGATCTCGAAAACCTTTTATTTTTTTGCAGATTTTTTTTTCTCCCTAAGCTCTGTTATATTACAAAAAAAATAAGGTATCATCGAAGAAAATCGATGCAAAACTACGTAAGTTATAAGCGATCAAATAAGAATACCCAGGTTGCGCAATTTCAACGTATACCTCAAAACGTATGTATGGTATAAAGAAGAGTGAAATATCTAGCTATGCTCTGTTTCTATTGAGTTAAAAGTTCAATTTATGAATGAAATTACCCATATTTTTAACTTTTTTTTTAATTTATTTATGTTTATACTATATTCTAACAATCTTTATCTTAATTTGATTTTACTATGTTGTCGAAATAATTATGTGTTCTACTTTGACGCTTATTCAGTTTATTATCGGTTTCTCTTATGAGAAACCAGCAGTAATCACCCATCATTGCGACGTCCCAGAATCCTTGATATCGATTCTCAATTAATTTCATTTGCTGATGAAACCTTTCGCCATGTTCATCACTTTTGTCGCCAAGATTTGCTGGAAAAAAGCTCAAATGTGAATGGAGAAAGTGAATTTTTAAAGACATATTTACGCCCATTTTCGCATAATTATTGATTAGGTCGTTCACTATCTGCTCGTAGTTAGGGATTTTGTGTCTACCGAGAAAAGAAGCAACGACCTTTTCAAAGGATTCCCACGCTGCTGCCTCAACTGATGAGAGTAGTCCTTTGAATTGATTATTGTTGATCAACTTTCTTATTTGTGGTCCAACAAAAATACCTTCCTTTATCTTGGCTTGAGAAATATCTGGAAAAACTGTTTTCAAATAGTCGAATGCTTCGCCTTCTTTGTCCAAAGCCTTAACAAAGTTTTTAATGAGACCGAGCTTGATGTGTAAGGGTGGAAGTATGATTTTCTCTTTCTTGACAAGAGGGGTGTATTTGATGTTATCCACACCAACAGTAAACTCGACTCTTTCCGGCCAATCCTTTCTGACGTAGTGGTCCTTACGAGCTCGGCTATCCCACTTGCAGAGGAAGCAGCAGTGCTTGGTGTAGCCACTTTGTAGACCGCATAGCATTGCAACGACTTTGAGATCAGAACATATTTTCCAATCATGCTCTTCATATTTGATAAATTTGAGTATTTTTTGCATTTCCTCGTAGGTTTCCTTTGTATTTACTGCATGTGCAATCGGGATAGAAGGCTTTTTGTTACCAATATGCAATGATACAGCCTTCAAACTCAGTTTATTGCCGTCTATGAACAATCGCCACTCTTTTGAATCATATGTTTGACCAAACTCTTTGAATAAACCAGGGATGTCGTTGCAGTAGCATATACTGTCTTTCTTGGTATAGTGTTTGGAAAATGGTTCGTGACGAGTTCTACTATATGTCACCTTAACATCGGATGACACAAATTTAAATTGTTGCATACGAGAAGTGTGGATCTCGGCCTTTTCCTTGGATAGTTCCAAATCTCTTATCCAATCATTAAGTTGTGCTTGTGACAGAACGTTTCTTTCGTTTTCCATGCGAAATTCAGTACAACTTGATCCCCCGCACTCAGATGTTACTGTTGACAATGGAACTGGATCCGCAACTGCCGTTGAATGTAGTACTGGTAATGTCACTGTAGGTACGCTAGCATAGGTTACTCCTCTTGATCTTCCAACGCCAAGTACTTTTGTTTGACAAATATAACACTCTATTGAATGGCAAGTAGGTTCTCTCCATATCATTGGTGTATCAAATTTTGTTTGTTGTCCTGATTCCCACTGAATCAATTCTACTCGACACGATGTACACAAAGTGTTCGGTGTCCATGGTTTTTCAGCATTTTTAGGCTCAATTCCAAAATACTTGGAGTATAAAGTTTTGATATGATCTGAGAACACTCGTCGTCGCCTTATGATAATATATTGGCCACACATGAAACAGAACATATCTGGATCCTTATTACACTCAAATTCTCGCGTCCTTTTACTCATTTTATTTTTTTTAATAAATCACGGTTTTGAAATTAGACTTATGAACTGAACTATCTCCGGCGAGCCTTGAAGATGTTATGAAGTTTCAAAGCGCATTAACTCATATTTATACTCGGAACAAGAATAAAATTGAAAAAATCAAATCTTACCTAGACAGAAAGGTTCCTTTTTATAACAAGCCGGGAAAAGAAAATACTACCTGTTTTAGATGTAGGCTTTAGAAATTTTCTGTGTCTTATAATTTTGAAAATCTACCTGCATACTTACCCATAACTGACTGAAATACATGTTTATAACTACATGCCTACTGCAGGTTTCGAACCCAACCACTCTTCCTTTCGATGCAACCACTCTACCTACTATAATACAATTCGAGTATTAAAAGTACTATTTGATTTATTTAAAGAAAAAGTGTTATCATTGTTATGGTGTTATTCGTTTATCCGGATAATATCTCACTTGCACTTTATACCTTTAATATATGTATGTATGTATAGGTACATACATTGAAGTTGCGCAACCTGGGTATTTTTATTTGATCGCTTATAACTTACGTAGTTTTGCATCGATTTTCTTCGGTGATAGCTTATTTTTTTTGTAATACAACAGAGCTTAGGGAGAAAAAAAAATCTGCAAAAAAATAAAAGGTTTTCGAGATCCTTCCCCGCAAAGTACAATTTTTTTTATATTTTTACAAAAAAAATTGAAAAAATCGGTAATGATTGTTCGTTATCTTTGAATCTACAGGGCCTAGCAAAAAGTGTTGTATGCACAGTTTATAGAAAATTATTACCTTTTAAAAGCTTCAAACCGTTTTGGAATTGCTTAATTCGTTCTTGAGATATATATGATAAAGTGGACCCAATTTTATTTTTTTTTGCAAAAACGGTAAATTGCAAATATCTCAAAAACGGTACCATAGAATTAAAAATAACCTTGATTTTCGGAATCAGGGGGTGATTTTACATGAGAATTTCATAAGGGCGTTTCTGGTAAAGAGAAAAAGTTGAAATTTGTGGTCCAGTGTTATCGTTCTAAAATGTTCGTATTTAAAAACAACACTTTAATACCACGCACGCGTGGTGTTGATTCAAACTCAGCATTTGAATGCACATTTACATGTCTGGCTGTAGATGAGTGCGCAAAGATACTTGCCACAATTTGTTAATTTCCAGAGGGTCAGGGTTCAAATCCCATTACAGGCAGCATGGAATTTAAATATATATTTTTTAACTTAATTATGAAAAAGCTTCCGTTAAGTGCAAAGCGTTTCATTTTTGAATGGGCGTATCTGAATTCAATATTTCTAGACTGAATAATAAAAGTTGTATACTTAAACGTATTACGAGTTGGGTTGGTGCTCTTTCATATGCGTATTTTTTTAATTTAGCACGTTTTTTTAATTCTAAACTTCTTTCTCTCAGTGCACCGGTTTCATTTGTGAAATAGTTACATCTTCAGATAGTTGAACTTTACACAAGCAATGGTTGATGATTAATATACATACATATGTACCTAAATACGTTAAAAATGACGTGCACAGAGTTTTACAATTATATTAAGGAAAAGTCAGAAGTTTGGAAACAAGTCCACAGCAACGAAAAATTTGACTGATATTTTAATGTTATCTTGTACTCAAACTTTTTTTCTTTCATGAAACCTAGAGTGCTTATACAGTGCCGTAAAAAGTTATTGGCTCGGACGCTCTTCATCACATCATAATTTCTAATCAGATCTGTTAGAAAAACTTTGAAAATATACCTTTTGTACCAATTAATAAAGTGCAAGTCTGAAGTTGCCAGAAAATTTCGTTGATTTTTAGCCATTTTTTTTGCTGACAATGCCTTCCATATAAAAAGAGTTGTCGAACATAGTTTGTATGGAAGAAACTCTCAGGGAAAACAATACCAAAAATCAACTGAAATTTAATGGCCTGCGAAACTTCATTTTTAAAATTTTTACAAAAAGTCTAATTAAAAAGTTGCAAATTTGTATGCAAATTTATTGAATATCTTGAGTTTTATTTTTTGATGTATTTAGTATAATTTTTTTTAAAAGGAATAAAAAAATGGTGAAAATTTCTCTGTGCTCTAGTTGTGATAAGGTGTTTTGTTACTACATCTTTTCGTACGTAATTGTTGTCCAAACGAAGTGGAAGGGAGCGAGGATGTTCTGATTCGTATGCCTTTGTGGTCGTGGCTGCTGCCTGAAAAAGGCAATTTTTTAAACTACCACTGAGGCCGCACAATTCAGTCCATGTCATTGACGTAGATATCAGTAAAAGGGTCTTCAAACAAGCTATCTAACGCTATCTTTTGTGTTTATAAAATATAAATATGTCATAACGTTATCGTCTGAAAACTAATCATCGGGCTGCTGAAAATATACATTTCGGGCATTTTCTCAAAAACTGGTCAGTCGATTTTATTCTAAGTTTCCACAAATCTAGCCCAACTTCAGCTTTCATTTGGTATATACCTTATATCTGGGAAAACTCTTGTTGTGGAGATATTGCGATTCAAATTGAAAAAATGTCGCTCCAAAAAGGGTCAAATGGTTAAAAATTAACATATCCGTCTAATTTTTTGGTTACTTTAAGATATAAAAATAACATACCCAGTTCCCCGAAAAAATTGCCCATTCCCCGATTGCTACTTAAACCGAAATTCCCTGCAAATCGGGGAATTTCCCGCGAGTTCACAAGTTGAAGGATGCAGCTGTGCTATTTTAGAGTTTTTTTCAGTCATATGCCGAAATTGTAACATTTTCCCCCATTTTAATTGCAGGTATGTACACACTATGCTACATGGGTTTATCGCCCGCACTTAACCTACCTGGGAAGACGCGTACAATATTACCTACAGTTGTACAGAAATATGTATGTATGAATGCATTTAGTTCACCCAATGTGCCGCTACTACTTACATACATATGTATATAATGCCACTGAGTAAAACTACTTGAGAAAAAAGCATTAGTTTAATAGCACGAGTGCAACACCGTACACGTGATAGAAGTAAAACTTCTTAAAAAAAAGCTCATGTGTGCGCCCAACACCCGGTAGAAATCTTAACAAAAATAAACTACTAGACTATCAAATGAATACAGTTGTTTATGGTATCCAAAGTTGGTACCAAGTTGATAGGTTTTTATCATTTCTCATATTTTTATTTTTTATTTTTTATTTTTACTTTTTTTCGAATACAAAAGAATATGATCATTCTTTTTCGCTTTATTCCGTATTCGAAAAATTATGTGTTTCCATGGACACATCAATTTGAATACATAATTTAGATTTAGATAACATTTTTTAGCAACTTATTTGAGAAAACAAGTAAGAAAGTCTAAGTTCGGGTGGAGCCGAACATTAAATACCCGGAGCAAGTATTAAATATATGTTTTTTCACCTTTCCGAAAGCTACCGCTAGATGGTATGCCGGGGTGTATCAATTTTGAGTAAATTGACGTCCTTAAATTTGGAAATATTGCAGTTTCAAGCATTTCTGAAATTTACCGTTATATGAAAAGCGGCCGTTATTTTAGTCCGATTTCAATAATTTTCAACGTTTTGCTTTTATGTGGTAAGCACAATAAAAATACCGAGTTTGGTACAAATTGGTAGAACGGTTACCGGTATACATATATGTGATCATAAGTGAGCGGTGCCACGCCCATTTTCCAAAATTTTACCATAAACGTATTTATTGGTAAAGAATTGTTGCAAGCATCAATTTTGAATAAATACTTACTGATTTATCGAAGGTTTTGTATTTCTCTAAATTACAGTTATATGGGATGTGGGCGTGGTTATTGCCCGATTTTTTTAATTTTCGGCCATTTAGTATGCTGTACTAAACTGTGCCAAGTTTGGAAGAAATTGGTGCAGCGGTTACCAAGGTATACACATGTAAGGTATACACATTTCATAAGTGGGCGTGGCTACGCCCATTTTCCAAAAATTTATAATATTCTTATTTTTCTTCTGAAAATTATTGTAAATATCAATTTTGAGTGAATTATCTTCAGTAGCTACTAAAATATCGCAGTTTTCGTATTTCTGGAAATTACCGTTATATAGGAAGTGGGCGTGGTTACTGTCCGATTTCTCCCATTTTCAATACCAACCTACCTTGGATTAACGGAAACCTACATACCAAATTTCGTTGAGATATCTCAATTTTTGCTCGAGTTATCGTGTACACGGACGGACGGACAGACGGACAGAGGGACAGACGGACGGACAGACAGACATGGCTTAATCGATTTCTCTATTCATTCTGCGCATTTATGTATACATTTGTCTATATCTATCTCGATTCGTTTTGGCTGTTTCAAACAACCGTTATGTGAACAAAATTAATATACCCTTGTGCACAAGTGCGCTCGGGTATAATAAAACATTTCGATTACACTATGCGACAGTCAAAATCGAGATGGGATGAAACCAACGGGAAATATTATATCGGTAAAAAACAAGTTATACGTGTCCCGGCGTTTCGCTGGGTCACGTCTAGGAATCGAGATATATATATAACTATCATATAGGGGAAATTGTCACCTTTGGTGGTCTTTTTTTGACATAACTCGAGAACCACTAGTCCGATTTTGCTCAAACAAATTATAAAAAAATTAAAAACTACAATTCCTTTAATCTGTTCATATAACGTTTTTCTATATAATCAACAGTTTTGCCGGTAAAAATAAATGTATGAAGAAAAAAAATATTTTTTGCCTAAAATATTAAATTTTTTTAAAACTGTTGATTATATAGAAAAACGTTATATGAACAGATTAAAGGAATTGTAATTTGTAATTTTTTTTAATTTGTTTGAGTAAAAGCGGACTAGTGGTTCTCGAGTTATGTCAAAAAAAGACCACCAAAGGTGACAATTTCCCCTATATGATAGTTATATATATATCTCGATTCCTAGACGTGACCCAGCGAAACGCCGGGACACGTGTAACTTCTTTTTTACCGATATAACTTTCCCCGGTAGTTTGAACCCTTCCCGAGCACTGACCCCTACCATTTGTCTCACAGTGTTATTGTTTGTATTTTCGTCGATTTTAAATGTGCTACCTAAAAATAATTGATATAAAATAAAACACCTCTTTGAGGTAAACTTTCCGAGTGACGGAAGCTGAACTAGAAACACAAAATTTATGATATCAATTTCGTGACGAAAATTATACGCATTTTTTAACTGAATTTGAAACGTACGAAAAACCTCTTTTTATTTATTCGGAACGTTGCGGAGTTCCGTTTACTGCTAGAAACACAAGATAAAAAAAGAACTTTTGTATCGATTCGTATTAAGGCAAACCGAAAAACTGCAGATGTGCAAATGAATATTACAGAATGCCTCCAATTTCCAAGGAAAAAGAGTAAATGTTGCCACTCTAGGAAAAGTTAACAGTAAGATTAAAATACAAATAAGTACATACATACATATGTTAAAATGACGTGATTGACGAAAATCTAACTCACGAACGCGAAAATTTCAGGCACGCACTTCTACCAAAATGTAAATTACTGTTGTTTTCCCACAAAAATTGTCATTAATAACTGCCTAAAGCTCAATCAAATTGTTGAATATAATTGTTATAAGATTATAAATAACAAAAAAAGTAAAATTTCATATATACAAATTTTCATAAAACCCCTGCAAACCATTTTTTCAGAGTATTCTGCATTGTAAAGAAATTTTAAAGAATTCGTTAAGATTTAATTCGATTCTTTGCCGAATTTTCAAAAATGAAATAAACTACGCACACTTCCATTCTTTTACGAAATTTCGGAAGAAAATCTGTGAAGCAACGAAAATAATGGTGCTATGTGAAGAATATCTTTCAGAATTTTTCCAGAATTTTCTTTATTTTTCGTACAGAAATTTCTTTACGAGTTCGTGTCAACCACTTCATATAATTTTCTTTGAAAACTCGTAAAAAAATCGTTAGAGAAATTGAGATACTCCTAACGATTTCCTTAAGATTTCGGGAACTGTGGTTTGCAGGGACGAAGCTTCAATGATAATATTTCTAAATTACTTATAAACTTTACTAGAATCGAAATAAAAATGTATGTATGTATAATGTCGCACTAAATTATTGGCACAAGGAGTTTTTCGCAATGCGTGAAACATTTTTACTTAAAATTTTCGGCGAATTTTTGATAAAAATATTGTTGATAATACAACAAAAAATATAAAAAAATTTCTTAACTTCGTGCAAAACTCAGAGAAATTCAATAAATTTGCCCACACGTTGGCATTTTAGTATAACAATGTGTCAGTTTGAAGTTAATATAAAATCATATTGACATTTGGGAATTTCTTTGCAGGTAGTTTCTTCCATGATAAAAACATAACAAGGTAAAACCATTGAGAGGCTGTCTGACGTATGCCAACAATATAATTTTAAAATCAAAACTCAAACTCACACACACATTCTCATTTTCATTCTCAAACAACAACAATTGTGAACAATTTAATTTTTTTATTTTCAATTTTATATGATTTTAAAATGTTGGCAAACGTCAGAAAAAAATCATGGCCGATGAAATGAGAGAATGAATTTACCTTGTAATGTTTTTATCATGGTTTCTTCCAAACAAAAAAAATATCGAACATACTTTGTACTTCATTAATTTTAAGTGGGACACAATTACAAATTTTACTTTTACTATACGGCGTATAGTGGCGATTAGTAAATAGAATATTTAAAATATTTTTCTTTACAAAGACCGGGACATTTTGCGTTCCGGCAGGTATTGTACCTAAATCCGGGATAGTCCCGCCGAAAACGGGACGGTGGGCAACCGTGCCTGCAAAAGAATGTACATTGTTCATGCGCAGAATTAAGAGCACCTACGCAGCGAATCTTATGAGTAGATCTATGTACATTTATATATAGAAGAGCCAGAGGAGCAATAGAGGGTTTTCAAAAATCCTGATTTTTTGTTTTACTTAAACTATGCTATAAAATTGTAACCATTTCCCTTTTTTAAATGCCGGTTGAGAGGCTTTCATTTCGATTTTCCTCCGAACAAGATCTTGGAGCTTAAAGCCCACCTGATTAAATTAATAAGTATTTTGGTTTTAAAACCTACGCAAAAATATTATTTTTACACTAACAATAAAAATTAAGTATACCTTTAAGTCCTTCCAAAAACCATTTATTCCATTATCTGAGGTCAACATAACCCCTTATAACAAACTTTACCGCTTTCAGCGGAGCTAATCTCTTTTAAAAACCAGTTACTTTAGTTTACTTTAATTAAATCTTTCCTCCATTTCCAGACTGCTGACGAAGACAAGTCACCCACAACACCCTCGTCACCGAGCCATGAGATCAGCAAACTAAAAGATCAGTTGGAGCAACAGGCCATACAAACTCGGCAGGCATTGGCGCAGTTGATGTTGGTACGTGAGCAGCTCATATCGGAAACGAATGCGCGTATCGAAGCTCAGGTGGGTAAAATATGCAACAACAAAAGCCTGCACCTGGATAGTTTCTATGTAAAATTCTCTATTTCCTTCATATTTTTTAGGCACGCACACAGCAACTCTTGCAACAGAATCGTGAGTTGCTTGAGCATTTAGCTTCACTGGGTGCTTACAATGAACAGCAGACCACCGGACTGACATCGGCCAACATCGGCATGGCACCGCAGGTACTTACATACACATACATTTTTTAGTACTGCTTTTGTTGTTGTTTTTAATTTTAAGTATTTAATCTTACTTTAGCACTGCCGCCGATGCAAGGTCTGGCACTTAAGCGCTTACCTGGCAAATGACGTCAATCTAATTGCATGCAGCATGTCTTTATATACACATATACATATACATATATGCATATTTATTTAAAAAATCTAATCTACTTTGTGTCCAATTTGTTGTTCGAAAGGCAGTACATTTTTTTACTGCCGCCGCACAGTGCCGCCTGAGTGGGCAAAAATCTAAAAATTCGTTGATAATGTGAACGTGTTTTGTATTTTTGTAAAGATAATTTATCCACTAAAAAGAATCAAACAGAAATATTCCTATAAAGTAATCTGTATGTCACCAGGAAGCCACTAAAGTCGAAAAATTGTATACTAAGAATTTTAATAAGAGCATAGTCATGCGTAAGCTCTTCACGGAAACAAATGTCAAAAATGCATTCTTTGAAATAAAATGTTGGTTTGACGCTTTTTATTTCCATATAGATAGTAGAGAACTACAGGAATACAAATTTTGGAATAAAATTAAATTCCAGAAAAACAATTTTTTTTGATAAGAATTTCAAAAAATCGTAAATTTTAATGGAATGATTAAACAATATATGTAATTATTTATTATGTTATTAACTAGTACGGGTTTTAGCTTTCGAAAGAAGAAATAAAAACCTGCTAATTTTGTGCACTTTTTGAAGTAATGCGTTTTTTGCTAATGCATAATATCATTTTTTCATTTTTTGTCAGATCTACACGATTCGTTCTATTTTCAAAAATGAAGTGTCACATTAAAAAGCTTTACCTGTAGACAATAATGGTTTATTTTTTTGTTAAGAGTTGCCACCAATTAAAAAGTTTAATTCAAATTTTTTAATAAGTTAAATGAATTATTAAGAGCTGGGTATCAATCAAAATGTTTATGAAAAGGGTTTATTTCTTACAGGGTTGGGCACGCTGCACTAAATTTTTAACTGGGCATTTTATTACCACTATTCGTACAGTGGTAGTGAAATTTGAAATGCATTAGCACTAAGTGCATAGTGGCAGTGAAAATAATTTGTCACTACCACTAACCATACAGTGTTGGTGAACATTTTTTTCACTAACACTGAGCACCTAGTGGTAGTGACAAAGTTTCTTCACTACCACTAAGCACTTAGTGAAATGCATTACCACTAAGTGCATATTGTTAGTGAAAAATTAGTTTCACTGCCACTATGCACTTAGTAGAAATGCATTTCACTACCACTATATAGTTAGCGGCTATACATTTTTGTTCAAACCTGTCGTAAGGAAATGGATATTAAAATCAAAGATTGCCAAACTTTTCTAAATTTCTAAATCGGTGTAATTAGTCAGTGATAGTGAAATTTTCATTCCCTTACCGATAACCAGAGAGTGATACATAGTAAAATTTGAAATGCAATATCACTAACCATAGTGGTATTGAAAATTTCGATTTAGTGCAGCGTGCATAACCCTGATTTATTAACTACATGTAGAGGGTTGCCACCTGTTAAAAAGATCAAATTCCATTGGAACTAAAGGAATGATTTTATTAAAATAGATAATAATAATAATAATAATAATAATAGATTGGCGCTTACACATATGTTAGTGTTTGGCCGAGCTTCTCCTCCGGTTTGTGGCGTGCGCCTTGATGTTGTCACACAAAGCGGAGGGACCTACAGTTTTACGCCGACTCCGAACGGCGATTGTATTTTTATGAGAAGCTGTTTTTCATGGCAGAAATACACTCGGAGGTTTGCCATTGCCTGCCGAGGGACGACCGCTGTTAAGAAAAACCTTTTTTCTATATTTTTTGCGATGTTGCTTTGACCAGGGTTTGAACCCAGGTGCTGCGGAGTGGAAGCGCGCACTGCTTACCACTACACCACAGCGGCCGATTAAAATAGATAAGTATCACCATATTGGAGTTTTAGAAGGTTTTAGCTTGCAAATATTACGAAGAGGGTTGCCACCTGTTTGTCAAATTTAGTTAAACTTAAATAATAATTGTGTCAAACAAAAGGTTTACGACATCGTATTTGTTATTTTATACATTGTCAATCAGTGATTTGTTCTGATTATATTCCGTTAAAATTACTGCACTCTTAAATTAACTCAGGAATGTTTTTACTCTTCACTTATTTCTTGCTTAATATGTCCAATTTTTTCTTTTGTGTGATACCCATATACATATTTCAGTTACCTTATTATTATTCCCTTAGTTAAAATGAATTTGATTTTTAAACATGTGGCAACTGTTCTACGTTTAGTTTAGAGTTAAAGGATTTTGAAACCCATTTCGATTGATACCTATATTGTAATAACTAATTCTTTTACCTTATTAAATAATTTTAATAAAATTTCAAATAAAGTTTCAAAAAAATAAAACTTTACTGCAAATCTACAGCCAATCCCTGTCATTGACATCTCACTTTTGAAAATAGAACGAACTATATGTACATAGCTATGTAAATGTCACAAGAACCAAAATTTTCAACTTCAAACTGTATTTATGAAAGTATGAAAGTTATCCCAAAACAAATTGCATTTTTGAATTTAGCGTTCTCAATTTTACTAAGAAGCGAATTTTCATTTAAATCCATCCATAATTTTTTTTGCCCACATTTTATACAGTGCTTCCCCTGTGCGCAGCTTTGTTTCGCCTGCTATTTCTCAACGTTTTATATTTTTTTCGCACGTCTAGCATTTCTGCCTTTTATTTGCCGTTCATTGTTTTACGTTGTTGTGCTTTGTAAAGCAAAGTAAAAGAAAATCATTGAGAAAATAATTCACTTATATTTACCCCTCTCTCCCCACCGTTACGCAGCTGCAAATGCTTCTGCAAGCCACTGGCAACAATAACAACTTGGCCACCATAAATCAACAAATCAGTAGCCTTGGTTCGATTAACCAACAGCTGACATCACTCAGTCATCAATTGAGCGGGTTGAATCAGCAGAGTCAAAACATACAAAATATCCAGAATATTAATGCTGTACAACAGCAGCAGCAACCATCGCCGCCGGTCTCAGTTGCCCAACAACAATTGACAACACCCTCCTCGGCTGCCTCGATGCCTCAGTCACAGCTGCACTTGAACATCGCCACAACAGCGAGCTCTGCTAACAGCAGTAGTAGCAGCAACACCAACAATAACAACACCAGCCCATTTCCCACAATAAACCAACTGCAGAGCATTAGCAATCAGCTGCAGCAGCTCAACGCACAAGCTACGCAGTCGCAGCAAGACGCGCTATCCAAAGACCTTTTTCAGGTCAACCAGGAGCTGTTGAACCGACTACAGGCGCTTAATCTTGGCGCGCGCAATGCGAACGCGTTGGTTCCGCTGTCCAATGCACAGCAAACACCGTCGCCCCGCAACTCGTTCTTCTACGTCAATCCGATGTCCTGCAGCCCAGCCAACAACAACAATACCGCCAGCAATTTCAACTTCCTCAGCTCACCGAGCCCACTGTCGGGTCAGTTGACGCCATCGCCGATGAGCACACTCACACGCAATTCTTACACAAACAGCCCGCAGCGGCAACACCAGCAACAACAACTGCATGATGCGGAAGCGCTACGACTCAGCAGCATCGACCAGAATCTGAACAACCTTTTAGATGAACAACTTATGGAACCACTAAGTGGGCCGATGGTAACGGTCGCTTCCAACGGCAACATAGCCGGAAGTAGTCCCTCCGGTACTCGTGAATCCAGCCGCTCCTCGTCGACGCTGGACTCAACGTCACCATCATCGCCGCACATACGCAATGTCAACAATGAGTCTCGCTTCAACACAGTGATGCTAAAGGTCACCGACGAAGCGGGAAATGTGACCAACCAACGGAAGCTCTCAGCCACGCCCAGCTTCATACAACGCAGCACCAGCGAAAAAGTGCCCAACCGCAGCCAAATTATGAGCCAAGTGCAACGCACCGCCTGGGCGCGTCACACAACCAAATAACAGCAGGATGCAGGCCGAGACGGTGAAAGCTGTGTGGATGGCATCAGGAATATAATAGAAACTTAGTTATGACTAAGTTGGGAGGGTCGTGTTTGATCAGAACACAGTAGGGAAGGGTAGTGTGGCACAATGCTAGCGATTGTGCCCCGAACGTAAAATTGTTTATATATATATATGTGACTTATGTACACATATGTATGTAGGTATATACTATCTATGTATATGTACCTATACGAGTATTTTCAGAAATATGTAGATTACGAGCATGTGTTAAATATGTATGTGGATGATATAACGAGTTGATATGCCATATAGCAATTTCATATACATACATACATACATACATACATACATACATACATACATATGTTCATATGTAGTATGCACATATATAACAGTTAGTACTGTCCATAAACATATAGCGGTAGCAAGCTCAAAAGAATTTCAATCAATTGAAATACTATTAATGGATCAAGGTTTTTCATTATCATAATGTAGTTTATAATTTACAGTATTAATGTAAAAAATAAAGATAAAAATTGTTGATAAATGAATTTTTCAAGTTGAGAGGGAATAAAGTAAATTTTGGGCATAGGAAATCTACGTTCATGTATTTTTGAGCTCCATATGCATGTACTCTCTTGAAGATCTTAGAAAAATTAATTACTTTCTATAATTTTTCATTTTATGGTAACTTAAACATGAAAGTCGTATTTGTTCAAGAGAAAGACTCATTAATGTACATATTTATGGTCGATTTTACCACCAGCAACGTTTAATTTTGCCCACTTTTTCATAATTTAGATAAGGGTACTCAACAAATTAAACCTACTATGCCAAGGACAATAACGTCAATAAAAATTACAACTACTTCGTTCTTGGAATAGCAAAACATACTTCGCCCCAAAACTATTTTAGTACTAAACTAACAACAAAGCAATAATAAAAACCTACAGCTGGGGAAATGCGACCCAACTCGAGGCAGCAGTGAATGAATGGCTAACGATTTTTGTACCTTTTGGTTTTTGCTCGAGTCAACCATTGCTGTGATCATTTAGCGTGTGGGGCTTCCAAACATGATGCGTTTTTTTATAGTGAGCCAAGGTGAGCCCCAGTGATGTTGTCGCGTCAACTGAGCTACTGGGTGCTCACTCCTGAAATATATGAAAAGTCTCTCTAGGGACTTGCGAAAGGAACTTAAGCTATGGACATAGTGCAGCGAATTAAAATATAGCGGCTTCGCTGGCTTGGCCATGTCGTTCGAATGGACACCGACGCTCCAGCTTTGAAAGTGTCCAACTCGGAACCCGCTGGTAGTAGCAGAGGAAGAGGGAGGCTCACACTGAGATGGAAAGACCAGGTGGAGAAGGACTTGGCTTCACTTGGCATTTCCAATTGGCGTCAGTTAACACAGAAAAGAAATGAGTGGCGTGCTTTGTTGCTACAGCGCCAAATAAGAAGAAGAAGAAGAAGAAATTTAAACTTAGCTTAAATTTAAACTGAGTTTAATTAAACTTCGTTTAAACTAGCAATGAAAATCTGTCCCAAAGCGCTTCCTATCATCTAGACATTACTTTATTTACTGCTTGCCCAATGGGCACTCGTATATGAACAGTCGGTTTTGTCGCATTTACTCTATTCGCACTCTATTATGAATTGTATGTATATGTAACTAACCTGATGAAATTAAGCTCTTTAGTAGTTGAAGAAAATTACAAATAGTTTATTCTACAGATTAGGGGCCGTTTTCTCGACCGCCTGTTAAAATTTTACTCCTCGATAAGCAAATAGATTGCCTGTTATACATATGCGTGTGAGCGACAAACTTTTTGGGCAGTCAAAAACGGAAGTAGAAGACGATTTTTTTTAGAAGAATTTCTTTATTTTCGTGCCAACTACTGTATAAACAAGTAAAGAAGTTTAAGTTCGGGCAAAACCGAACTTTATATACCCGGCGCAGGTATCAAATATCGTTGTTTCAACTTTCTCTAAACTACCTTTGCATGATAAGCAGGGAGTTTTTCCCGATTAGAACTTTTTCGATAAAATGCTGACTTAGGCGTAATGAAATAAGTGAACCAAGTTTGGTAGAAATCAATAAAGTGGTTACCGAGATACACCTTGTAGTCATAAAGTGGGCGGTGCCACGCCAATTCCTAAAAGTCTATAGCAGTCTTATTTATTGTTAAGATATTTTTGTAACTATTAACTTGGAGTAAATTAGCGTGAAATATCGGAGTTTTCGGATGTCTGAAATTTACCGTTATACAAGAAGTGGGTGTAATTTTAGTCCGATTTGAATAATTTTCAACGAATTTATTTCTTGTACTAAGGTTATTGAGTTTGGTAGAATTGATGAATCGGTTACCGAGATACACATTATCTAAGAATGTATAATAATCTAATTTTCTGCCAAGTGGTCATTGTAATTATCGATTTTGAGTCAATTAGCTGATTAACTGATTTATCGCAATTTTCGTGTTTCTGTAAATCGCCGTTTTATGTGAGGTGGTGGTGTAAAATATTTTCAACAGATTTTTTAACTAGGCCCTTGGCAAGGCTCGTACCGAGTTTGGTAAGGATTGATGAAGCGGCTACTGAGATACAGCATTTCATTTTCATTTCATTATAACACTTTTTTACCAAAATTCTGCTTCACATACTAATTTTCAACAATTTGGATCGAATATTCACTGAAATACCGTAGTTTTTGCATTTTTCGAAAATACCGCTGTATGGGAACTGGGCGTGGTTACAGTCCGATTTCGCCTATTTTCAACCTACCTAGGATAAAGGGAAACCTACATACCGAATTTCGTTGAGATATCTCAATTTTTGCTCGAGTTATCGTGTACACGGACGGACGGACAGACAGGCATGGCTTAATAGACTTCTCTATTCATTCTGAGCATTTATGTATTCATTTGTCTATACATATATATCTCGATTCGGTTTGGCTGTTACAAACAACCTTTACGTGAACAAAGTTAATATACCCTTGTGCACAAGTGCGCTCGGGTATAAAAAGGGGATAGGAAGTGTGCAGTCAAATTGTTGGAATCGCTACGAGCCGAAGTTCTGCAAACCATTTACCCAAACGTGGACATCGCTCTCCGTATGTTTTTGTGTACTTCCGCCAGCAACTGTTCTGAAGCAAGATGATTTTCTTGTTTGCGACGATTTAAAAAAAATAAAAAATTTGCTGCGGCTAACTGGAGTCCTAAATTGGAGCGCTAATCGTTGAGTTTTCCAATGCCAACAAGTGCCAGCGCGCGCGCTATACCCAAATCAGCGCGGCGTAATTTTTGACATTTTCTCATTTCCTCTTGTTTTTATTCTTGTTTACTCCTACACTTTTTTTCTTTTCCTTTCTTTTCGCCTTCTGCATCCAACTTCAACACATACAAATTGTATAGGCATGAGGATTTTTGACAGTTCCTTGGAGCTTTACGCTAAGTGTACACGCATTTTTTAAGACGCCAGTAAAAAACGTTTTATATCTTGTACATAGGTTTCATACTATAAACTTAGTAATTTGCAGTGACTTTTATTCTATTCGCGCGTGGCTTTTTTTGCAGTTGAATTGCCGGGTATTGGAAATTGTATTCTAGTATCCGAACAGTCCGGCCGGGGTTCGGATTCGGCCTAGTAAATACACACTCGATACTTTACGCCCGATACCAAGTAAGTTTGGTATCGATACTTTTGAAGCGAGTACTGAGTAGGTATCGAAAGAAAGTACTTGTATCGAAACCCGATTCAGTGACAGTTTTATCTGCGAACTTGTATTTTTTAATATAATTATTATAGTGAATAGCTAAAATTTTTTGGTAGTTTAGTTGCCAATTAAAAGAAAGTCCTACAAAGAAAGACCAATTATACAGTACTACAAAAAAGAATAAAGTAGAAATTCCTGCGAAGTTATGTATATTTTCTGGTAGGTATTTTAGAGTAAAACAAGAAGTATGAAATTTACCAAACACCCCCAAAATCTTGATTTACCGTTACAAACTCGGTTTTTCGCTCTTTTGCGCACTTATAGGCCTGTAACTTAGTTGATTATGAACCGAGTTTCAGTTTATTGCCGAGTTTAAAAATAAGAAACTTAAGACTTTCGAATGAAGAAACCTTAAGAGATCTGTGTGTATTTAACCAGCAAACACATTTGTTTCTTACTTTTTTCGCCTTTTTTAAATTTTGGTGAGGTGTTAATAACGAGTAAAACGAGTGTTTATTTTCAAAAAGCGATGAAAAGTTACTGGGTTAGGCACTCGGCATATTACGCGCCTAATCAAAGTAGAGTAATCGTTTCATCATACCGAAACGAATGCATGACGACTCGACTTCTGCACACTTGCACGCCCTGCATAAGTCACCAGCTAATAAACACTTTCTACACATAACACATTTTTTGGCCGTTCTTTCGCAACACGCACTTCCGCAAATATTCCGCTCCGAAATATTGCATAAACGCTTGTGGTTTAATGTAATTTGCACGAATTTTACCACGAAATCGTTCATTTCCAATTATTTTCTATTGAATTGACAAATAAATTTTATTTCCAACACAAAAAAGTAAACAAATGACGATTTCAAAACTGCAAGCTTTTATGATTAGGCGCAAACATGATTTTGAATCGTAATCTACAGAGCTTCATTGAAATACACGGGTTCGGCATAAAAGCTTTATACTTTAGTATGCCGAAACGATTACACTACTGTGATTAGGAGCTTAATGTGCGGAGTGCCTTATTAATCTTTTTATGAAAAAAAAATTATAGGCTAAAGTAATATGTTTGCTCGAACGTTTGTTTCATAATTTAGCATCATCTGTTTCTAATTGTAGTGACCAGCAATATTCTGACGTAATTTTTATTTTATTTTTCCTTCGAAACGCTTTTTAATTATATCTATTTCTTAGTCAAAGTGTTCGCCTTGTTCATCACTTAACTGGCCCAAATTTGTAGGATGAAGTCCAAATGCTAATGAATTTTTATGGACATGCCACAACCCATTTCACAGTAACCATTCAAAAATTCGTTAACAACCGTGACATATACCTTGTTTATACCTACGAAAAAACCGCATTAACAAAAACCGATTCGATTCAACACATATTTCTTTCGAGCGTTTATACCGGTGTCATTTTATCGCACTCACTGAAACCGTATTCAAAAGTAAACTAAACTTGTTATTTTTATTCGATATTTCTTTAATAATTAACTTGCGCGGTGGACCGAAATGGAAACGAACAAGAATTTAAATTTGTTGCAATAATGATTCAAATTTAAAACGGGCTGTATAAAGAAAACGGCCGTTTTTCACTTCGCGTCAAATTAGTGATGTGTTTATACCTGTTTTCTAACCGATGTGAGAAATAAAGGCTGCAATTTAGTTTGGCATCCCCGGAGTTCCGCATTAAGGTAGCTATGGAACGATAGAGGGAGTTCGCCTGATTGCAAATATATATACTTTTAGTCGCAGCAGGCTTCTAGTTTTTAAGTTATTTGTTGTTAAAGTTTGTAAATTGAACTAACCTCTCGGCGCTATTTCACACAATAAACACTTTATTTATGTACACCCTCCTCAAAATAGTTACATTAAAACCCCGGCATGAGATTTCCACTTTAATATACAATTCTTAATTAATTAATTAAGTAAAACGCGTTTATAAATGTTTTCACAAACGTTTGCACATTTCACAAACAAGCAGAAATAACAATGGCTGACAGTAACACAAAATGTATGCTACCATACGTTAAAAAAATACACACATAAGTGCGTATAATTAGGAAGTATAAGTGTACAATACGTACATATATTGCTCTTATTAAAAATAATAATATTAGGATCGATAGGGGTCTTACTCCTGATCATAACGGTATTATTTTTTTCGGGTGGAAATAATATTTACTGGTGTTATTGTAGTTCAAAGTACACAAATGTAGAAAACGTACATCGTTAATTTGATAAATAATGAAAATTTTTAATAAAAAATCGCGCGATTTTCCATAAAAATCAGTACTTCGATAAATAATGAAAATTTTTAATAAAAAACCGCGCGATTTTTTATTAAAAATTTTCGCCTGCAGCGCTCTTTCCATAAAAATCAATAATTCGATAAATAATAAAAATTTTTAATAAAAAATCGCGCGATTTTTTATTAAAACTTTTCGCCTGCGGCGCTTTTTCCAAAAAAATCAATACTTCGATAAATAATGAAAATTTTTTTTATAAATTTTCGCCTGCGGCGCTTGTCAGTTTTTTTTATATATTGGGGGTATTTAACCACATACCCTCCTTTACTACTAATTCAACGCTGACCAGGAAAATGGGTACGATAAAAACTATTCTCTTTTATTGTTATTTTCTTAGATGTGGCTGCACTCTTCTAATGTCAGTGTGAAACCATGGTTGAATCAACGGTTCTGTATTCACAATGTGCGTATACATATATAAGTGCGTGATAACTATTAAAACCTACTTAATTTACTAAAAATACATCATAAATGTAAAAAATATGTTTACATTTCATTGTGCGGGGTTTTAATGTAACTATTTTGCCGAAGTGTCTACATAAATATAGTGTTTATTGTGTGAAATAGCGCCGAGAGGTTAGTTCAATTTACAAACTTTAACAACAAATAACTTAAAAACTATAAGCCTCCTGCGGCTAAAAGTATATATATTTGCAATTAGGAGAACTCCCTCTACCCCCCCATAGCCACCTTTTTTTTTGTACGCGGGGGATGCCAAACTAAAATTTTCCCGAAATAAAAAAGCGATTTGAAAACAAATTCGAGTCAATACACTTTTGAATTTCTGAGCGTGTTGAAAGTTGGTTTATGCCTCCGTTTTGAATCACAGCGAACTCGGTCAAAGCGCTTTATGTGTCGGTATAAACAAGGTAATAGTCATTGCATAGCTCACTTTTCCATGCACGTTTTCCTACACAGCTTAGCTAGTTTAGAAAGCTCAAATCGCTCATACTTTTATGAATTTGAGGTCCTATGAAAATACCTAAAATTCATAAAAAGAGATAAAACCAATGAAAAAGAACTATATGGGAGAATAAAAAATTAATACCTCCTTCTATTTTGGTTTAATTTTTGAGTTGTATAGCCAAAAATAACCTTTTTTTGGAAAAATTTTGTTTTCACAAAAAAGAAACTTTCATCAAATTTTTGAAAACAAACACTCGTTTTACTCGATACTCGATACTTCGATTCTTGTTTTACTCGAAAAGGCCTACCAGAAAATATACAAAGCTTCTTAGGTATTTTTTAGTGTCGCACAGTGTTATCATCTCATTAAAATATCGCTAGCTTAAAGTGAAAAATTACTAAGGCCACTTTTTGTAAAACTCATATTTGGATATAGGAAGCAAAAAGGATTAACTAACGTTAGAGCTGGAGAAACATCGATGCATCAATGTTTTTATATGAGCTGCTAACATCGATATTTTTTTCTCAAGATCGATGCTTTTGCAAATTGCAAACCTACATTTATTTGGCGCGTAGAAAGGTAAAATTAAGCAATTATTCATAAGTCATAATAATATTGGAAATACTTTAAAACATGAGGGACGTTTTAACAAGATTCAATAATTAAAGGCTTGCTCACCAGTGACATTAGGAGCGTTCCTTATCTCCCAGAAATAGTCAGAAAAAGTCCAAAGTAGTCAGATTTAGTCCAAAAAGCGTTCCTTAACTCGGAAATGACAGCAAAAATGAGAGAGCAACACTCGGTGAGAGTGACTCCCATCAGTCCGAAGTAGTCAGAATAATTTTTTCTGGCAAAATCCTGAAAAGTGTCAAACTCAACTGAATTTAAATTAACGGAAATTAAAGAATACGCAAAAAGTGAGAATAATCTAAAAAGTAAAAAAAGTGAATTGAAATTGGAAGGAGGCAAAAAATAATTGATATAGTAAGTGTTTATTGTGCTTGTGCTTGTGTGAATATGTTTTGCACATACATTTCCATTCTTATTTGACGTTAGCTTTGTTGTTGCCATTCTTTGGACTAAAAATTTGGTTTTTTGCGTTCCTTTACTTTTCGTGTTATTCTCTTTTAGTGAGCGCACTGGCATTTTGACACTTTTCAGATTTTAGTCCAAAAAGATAAGGAATGAACCTATTAGTTTTCACACTCCCCTATAAAAGGTTTCATACACAAACACGGTGCCAAGGAAGTATCAGTAGAGCAGTTGACTTGATTTCAACAAGGTAGAAGTGAAAATTTAGTCGAGCTCTCTCATAGCTGACTGTAATGTCAAAAAATTTAAATTATGCATTTACCTTCTTCTCTTCTTCTTTTTTGGCGCTGTAACCGCCTAAGCGATTTTGGCCGAGTTCAGCAAAGCACGCCAGTCGTTTCTGCTCTGTGCCAACTGACGCCAATTGGAAACGCCAAGTGAAGCCAAGTCCTTCTCCACCTGATCTTTCCATCGCAGTGGGGGCCTCCCTCTTCCTCTGCTACCACCAGCGGGTTCCGAGTTGAATACTTTCAGAGCTGGAGCGTCGGTGTCCATTCGAACGACATGACCAAGCCAGCGGAGCCGCTGTATTTTAATTCGCTGCACTATGTCCATATCGTTGTAAAGCTCATACAGCTCATCGTTCCATCGTCTGCGGTACTCGCCGTCGCCAACGCGTAAAGCCCCGTAAATCTTTCTCTCAAACACTCCAAGAGCCGCCTCATCGGATGTTGTCATTGTCCATGCTTCTGCGCCATATACCAGCACGGGTATGATGAGTGACTTATAGAGCGCAGTTTTCGTACGTCGAGAGAGGACTTTACTCCTGAATTGCCTACTCAGTCCAAAGTAGCACTTGTTGGCAAGAGTGATTCTACGTTGGATTTCAATGCTGACATTATTATCGGTGTTAATTCTGGTTCCCAAGTAAACGAAATTCTCTACTTTCTCGAAATTGTAACTGTCAACAGTGACGTGGGTGCCAAGGCGCGAATGTACTGACTGTTTGTTTGATGAGAGGAGATACTTCGTCTTGTCCTCGTTTACCACCAGATCCATTCGCTTTGCTTCCCTATCCAACTTGGAAAAGGCAGAACAGACTTCGCGGTTTTTGTTAGCGATGATGTCGATGTCATCGGCATAAGCCAGCAATTGCACGCTCTTATAGTGAATTGTTCCTGAGCGGTTCAGTTCTGCAGCTCTTATTATCTTCTCCAACATCAGATTAAAGAAGTCACATGAAAGGGAGTCGCCCTGTCTGAAACCCCGGTTTGTGGCGAACGGCTCGGAGAGGTCTTTTCCAATTCTGATGGAGCTGGTGGTATTGCTCAACGTCATTTTACGCAGCCGTATGAGTTTTGAGGGGATGCCAAATTCGGACATAGCGGCGTATAGGAAACTCCTTTTAGTGCTGTCAAAAGCGGCTTTAAAGTCGACAAATAGGTGGTGAGTGTCGATCCTTTTCTCGCGGGTCTTTTCCAAGATTTGGCGTATTGTGAATACCTGGTCTATGGTGGATTTGCAAGGTCTACAGCCACACTGGTAAGGCCCAAGCAGTTCATTGACGATGGGTTTCAGTTTTTCACACAATACGCTCGATAAGACCTTGTAACCTATGCTTAGAAGGCTGATCCCGCGGTAGTTGGCGCGAATGGCAGGCTGTCAGCTCCAGCGGCTTTGTTTTTTTTCAGCCGCGTTATTGTTATACGTACCTCGTCATATTCAGGCGGTGGAACGTCGACTCCGTCATCATCGACTGCGGGCTCGGGTTCTTTTTCTCCACAACTTTCCGTGCTGCTACCATTTAGTAGGGCGGAAAAGTGTTCCCTCCATAATTTAAGTACGCTCTGGACATCAGTTACTAGGTCGCCATTATTGTTCTTACAGGAGTGCGCCCCGGTCTTTAAACCTTCCGTAAGTCGCCTAACTCTCTGGTAAAATTTTCGGGTATTCCTCCTGTCGGCTAGCATTTCAAGCTCTTCGCACTCACGTATTTCTGGCTCTCTCTTCTTGTTGCGGCAAATACCTCTCGCTTCCCTCTTCAGATCCCTATAGCGGTCCCACATAGCGCGCGTTGCGCCCGATCGCAGCGTGGCCCTGTAGGCGGCATCTTTTTTCTCTGCACCTTCCTGACACTCCTCATCGTACCAGTTGTTCTTTCGGGCTCGCTGAAATCCGACTACTTCTTCGGCGGCGGTACTTAATGAGCGGGAAATGTGGTTCCACTGCTCGCATATGTCGGTTTGTTGAAGAGTGCTCTCTGAGAGCAGGTGTGAGAGTCGAGTAGCGAAAGCGCTGGCTGTCTGTTGTGATAGCAGCTTTTCGACGTTAAGCTTTCCTTGCATATTTGGGCGCACATTTTTTGCTGCACAGAGGCGGGTGCGTATCTTGGCTGCAACAAGATAGTGGTCCGAGTCGATGTTTGGGCCTCGGAGTGTGCGTACGTCTAAAACACTGGAAGCGCGCCTTCCGTCTATCACCACATGATCGATTTGGTTTCTCGTTTTTCGATCCGGAGACAGCCACGTAGCTTGATGGATCTTTTTATGCTTGAACCTAGTACTGAATACTACCATGTTTCGGGCCCCGGCAAAGTCGATCAGCCTCAATCCGTTGTCGGACGTTTCGTCGTGGAGGCTGAATTTTCCGACGGTGGTTCCAAAGATCCCTTCCTTGCCCACCCTGGCATTGAAGTCGCCGAGCACGATTTTGATATCATGACGGGGGCAGCGCTCATACGTGCGCTCCAAGCGCTCTTAGAAGAGATCCTTGGATGCCTCATCCTTCTCTTCCGTCGGGGCATGGGCGCAGATGAGCGAGATGTTGAAGAATCTCGCTTTGATGCGGATTGTGGCTAGAGGCTCGTCCACCGGGGTGAACGACAGTACTCGGCGACGGAGTCTCTCTCCCACCACATATCCAACACCGAATTTGCGCTCCTTTACATGGCAGCTGTAGTAGACGTCGCAAGGCCCCAGACATTGTTTGCCTTGCCCAGTCCAACGCATTTCTTGGATGGCGGTAATGTTAGCTTTTGTTCCTACGAGGACATCAATCAGCCGGGCAGAGGCACCTTCCCCATTAAGGGTCCTGACATTCCATGTCCATGCCCTCAAATCGTAGTCCCTTAAACATTTGCCGTGGTCGTCATAATAAGGGGGTTCTCATCCGAGGCATTGTTTCGCTTCTTCACTGGAAGGGGTTTTTACGTGGCGGGTCCCAAACCCAGCGCACAACCCATTGCTGGGGCGGGGTAGTTTCACAACCCAATACACGTTTATATAGCGATCCGCTTGCTCCAAGACAGACACCCGCTAGCTGCCGCACCTACTGGTGAACAGACGCTGCAGACTTCAGTGAGCCCTTAAACCAAATAAGTCGGAGTGGCCCAACCGAAGCTCCCTCTCTTTCTGCCGTGGCCCAAGGCTCCACTCGGATTGGTTACCGCATCTCGCACATGGGTTGCTCACGTTGCCCAGAGTGCGCGAACGAGGATGCAAGAGTCGGGATTGAGTATAGCCGTGCAACTGTAATTGCATACCCAGCGCAACGACTATACCCCATTGCACTCCACGACTATACCCCATTGCACTCCTGGGGGCTCGTCCGTTTACCACATTTGATAAAACTCAATATCTTTGAAATTAAAGTTTTTGTAAATATGAAAATATTTAAAGCTCATTAGAATGAGCTTATTTTAGTTATTGCATTTTTGTTTTAATGTAAATGTGGAAATGCATACTTACACAAAATTACAAACTAAATGAAACACGTCATCTCTAAAACCGTTTTGACAATTTTCGTGCTTTTACTATCCCAATGTTTTGAGCATTTATTCTTTTATTCAAATACTTAATTCTAAAGTATATTAGACATTAAAAAAAAGATTGATTCTTCTAACTTTGCATCAGAACTTAACTTCAATAATTTTGTTATAAAACTTTTGCAATTCAAAATTTCCTTTCCATTAAATTTATTCAAAATTACCTACAGTTTCTTTATGTCAACAAGGAATTCTGGTTTAGATTTTATCAGGCCACCATTTGGAATTTGGTCTATCCATATATATGATAAATCGGTATGATAAATCCTGCACCTGGGAACAAACGCGACCGCTTAGAAATGCTCGGCTGCGATGGGCAACAAATAAAGTCACGGGCACACGTGAAGAGTCTCCTAATGAAACATCTCAGTAATTTGCCCACCGTTGTCGCTACACTTGACAATTCGGAGGTTTAAAATAAGGCACAAGCTTGTTGTCCCAGCTCTTGGCAAACACAACGCACCGCCCGTAATTCCTTTTCATTTTATTATGTATTTAAAATCAGTCGCACAGCTGAAAATTGAAAATTTAAATAAAACAAGTAAAGAAGCATAGGTTTGGGCGAAACCGAACTTTATATACCCGGCTCAGGTATCAAATATCGTCGTTCCCACTTTCCCTGAACTACCTTTGCATGATAAGCAGGGGGTTTTTCCCGATTAGAACTTTTTCGATAAAATGCTGACTTAGACTTAATGAAATAAGTGAACCAAGTTTGGTAGAAATCTATAAAGTGGTTACCGAGATACACCTTGTAGTCATAAAGTGGGCGGTGCCGCGCCCAATTCCTTAAAGTCTATAGTACTTTTATTTATTGTTAGGAGATTGTTGTAACTATTAACTTGGAGTAAATTAGCGTCCTCATTGAAATATCGGAGTTTTCGTATTTCTGACATTTAAGGGAAGCGGGTGTAATTTTAGTCCGATTTGGATAATTTTTTGCTTTTTCGTACCAAGGTTATTAAGTGCACCGAGTTTGGTAGAAATTGATAAATCGGTCATAATGGAGCAGCGCCACGCCCATTATCCAAAAATTTATAATATTCTAATTTCATGCTAAGTGGTTATTGCAATCATCGATATTAAGTGAATTAGCGCTCCAGTAGTTACTGATTTATCGCAATTTTCGTGTTTCTGTAAATTACCGTTATATGGCAAGTGGGTGGTTATTACCCGATTTCAAAGATTTTCAACAGATTTCTTAGCTAGACCCTACCCAAGCCTCGTACCGAGTTTGGTAGGGATTGGTGAAGTGGCTACTGATATACAGCATTTCATAATAAGTGGGCGGTGTCAGGCCCATTTTCCAACAATTTCCTAATAATATTATTTTTTATCGCAATTCTACTCCACATATTAATTTTCAATAATTTGCATCTACTATTTACTGAAATATCGCAGTTTTTGCATTTTTCGAAAATATCGTTATATGGCAAGTGGTTACATACCGATTTCGCCTATTTTCAACACCAACCTACCTTGGATAAAGGGCAACCCACATACCAAATTTCGTTGAGATATCTCAATTTTTGCTCGAGGTATCGTGTAAACGGACAGACGGACGGACGGACGGACGCACGTACAGACAGACATGGCTTACATGGATATAGCGGTGGTCCCGAAAAGGAGTGCTCCTCAAGCACGCTCCACTTCCCGACCAGGCATTCCGCGTTATCAGAGATAAGGGTGACGTCCAGAACTTCCCTTCGAGATTTTGTAATAAAAGTGGGGGCGTTTCCCCTATTTGCAATAATGAGCTTAGAACTAAGTATGAAATCAAAAAGTGACTCACCCGTTGATTATTATCGCTGCTGCCCAAGGTGTGGTGGTGAGCATTCGCATCACTTCCCAAGATTAGCGCCTCCCTCGTGCTGGCCACTAGTTCTCTAATACATGCTGTTGGCACCTCGTTATCGTGCGCTAGGTACATGGATGCTATCCTTATTGGTCGCCCATTAATTTCTAGATTGACCGCTGTTGTGTCCTCATCGCTAAATTGGGGAAGAAAAAGACACTTTAGTTTGGTACTTATCAAGGTACACGTTCTTGGCTTTCCCGTTGAGGCTCCACTTACCAATATGTAGCCAGGCGCTTTTAGCCCACACATATTTTGTCCTACCACCTATGGTTCTTGGATTAGGACGATATCGGCTGCACGTTTAGATGTTAATTGGAACAGCAGTGCAGCGGATGCTGCCTTGCATGGGTGAAGATTAATTTGTAGAATCTTCACCGTCTTGACTGCTACCGCCCTCGTCGCCTATTAAGGTGGAGTTAACCGCGTCTTCCGACATCTCGATCAACTCCTCCTCCGTATAGAGCCGAAGCATGCATCCGACCCTTAGAGAAGACGTCGATGAGGCATATCCCCCGGTCAGGTCGTCCATCGGATCGATCTGTTCGGGTTCTTTCTCCATCTCCACGTCGCTGTTGGCCTCCTCCGGCTCTACCTCCGCAATAAGATTCTTCGCTGCATTGACGTCGTTGCTGTAAACCTTTATTTTGGCCATGTCGACGCCGTAACTTTCTTCTTCTCCAGCATCTCAATGGAGTCCTTATTCAGAGGCAGGACAACCTGCATTGTCCCTTTACCGCTATCCATGGTTTTTACCACCTTCCAATTCGCGGTAGATAGCTCCGGGTTGTATAGCCTTATAGTTTGCAGAATCCTCTCCGGTTCTGCTGGCTTACATAGCAACCAGGCTCTGGCTCTCGGTCACACTGGTAGGTCCTTGAAGTCGACCGCCCTGAGCCTCGCACCAGGGTAGACTTCTCCAATGCCTGCAACTGTCTTTTTGTATACATCTGCCGATCTGGCATCCGCGCATGATATTATTCGAATGTTGTTCTGGAACCACCCCGCTCCCTTGCAGGTCGGCGGAGGTCCTGGATTCTCCAGCATTATTGTGATTGCGAAGTCGGCCTTCACCCACTTCCATTGTTCCCTCAGGATGAGGCTTGCCTCATGACCTTCTTCAAAGACGCCAAGCAAAATCTGCTCCTTGGCTACTTCAGCGAAAGAAGGTCCCTGCGTTCTGACCCTCTTTGCGTTGTTGTGCGCAATTTTCCCCGATCTGTTGCGCTTACTAGAGGGCGCCTGCGGCTGCTTCTCCTCCGGCTTGCGGTAGTCGGGCAGGACTGCCTTTGCCCACTCTATCTCTGTGCGGATTTCATCCACATGTTCCTCTTTCGCCTTGCTGCACAGGTCAGGCGTTGTGGTGAACCTTAGCAAGATTCGTGCATCCAGCTTCTTCTGCCGATAGCCCGCTGCAGCTGGTCCTGACCTCTGGTTAGGCCTGGTGAAGGCAGTTTGGCCGATCCATATGACTAAGCTATTAAGGAAACTAGCACATAGCACTGATTCCTGATCTTAGCTGAGCACCATTCTGACATCGCGCAGAATATTCTGTAGTGCCCATTTCCAATCAGCACCCTCGTGGAGCGTTCAGCCGGAGGATTTTCGCCCTGAAATCAAGCCCTGCTCAAAGCAATATCGCAAAAAAATGGAGAAATATGCAGGCAATGGCAAACCTCCGAGTGCATTTTTGCCATGAAAAACATAGTCGTAGTCGTAGTCGGCGTAAAACTTTAGGTCCCTCCCCTTTGTGTGACAACAGCAAGGCGCACGCCACAAATCGGAGGCGACGCTCGGCCAAGCACTGACATATGTGTGAGCGCCAATCTATTATTAGTGGTATTCATCTAAACCGATAACTTTATCAAGCAGATAATCTTATAAGTTTATGCACTCTGTTACATGAACGACCCACACTCTCTTTTCGTTTACACATGCGACAATAGTCGGGTTTTCTTTGGTCATAAAGCGCAGTGTCACTAACTTTATACTACTAGCACGGGGATAAAGAAATTATAGAAACTACCTCACTAAATTGGTAAAAATTATATTTACGAGATATCTATTTAAATAAATGTACATATAACATAAAGGCTATTTATTTGAAGCAAGTTATAAGAAACAATGGCAGAATGTCTGTTTGTGCATCAATTTATTTGTCACGGCTACCAAATTTTGCG
>NW_023458568.1:18948418-18951060 GCF_013731165.1 Rhagoletis pomonella | reverse complement strand
CGGGATTTAAATCGACTAATCCCGGGATATTCGGGACTTAAAAAGGACCGGGATCCCGGTATCCCGACATCCCGTGATCCCGGGATTGACGTCCCTAGTCCATACATATTATATATGTACAAACATGGATGTATGTATGTATGAACACATGTATGCATAATACGAGAAAACTTTTTGAAGTGAAACAACACTTAGAAAAAGACCAATCCAAGAATAAAAGTAAAGGTGAGTACGTACATAGACAAAGAAAAGGATAAAGGCAAAGGTAAAAATAAAAACAAAAACAAAGTTTCGTAAAGATAAAGCCAAAAATTAAGAACAAGGGAAATTTAAGCACTTTACTTATATAAGGGCAAAGGTGATGGGAAATATGTATATGAAGAATATGATAAACATAAAAATAAGAACAAAGACAAATATAAAGAAAAAGATGAGGATGAGGATACCGATAAAAGTATAGATGAAGATAGAGGAACAAAGATTAAAATAAAGGTAGTTGTAGAGAAAAGGATATAGATAGATGCACAGAGACTCAATCTGGGAACTATTTCGGGATTTTAGATATTTTCGGGATTATCGGGACTTATCGATATAATAATCGATATTTTGTCGGTTTTTTCATCGATATTTTTATCGATATTGTTATTGATTTTGCTATTGATATTTTCGGAACTTATCGATATATGATAGGTATTTTTATCGATTTTGTTATCGATATTTTTTACCGATTTTGTTATCGATATTTTTATTGATTGTGTTATCGATTTTGTAACCGGTTTTGTTATCGACTTTGTTATTGATTTTATTATCGTTTATTTATCGATTTTATTATCGATATTTTTATCGATTTTGCTATTGATTTGGTTATCGATATTTTTATAGATTTTGTTGTCGATATTTTTAAAGATTTTGTTGTCGATATTTTAATCGGTTTTGCCATCGATATTTTTATCGGTTTTGTTATCGATATTTTTATCGATTTTGTTATCGATATTGTTACTGATCTTGCTATCGATATTTTCGGAACTTATCGATATAATGATCGATACTTTTATCGATACTTTTATCGCAACTTATTCGATTTTGTTATCGATTTTGCTATCGATTTTGTTATCAATATATTTATCGACTTTGTTGTCGATATTTTTATCGATTTTGCCATCAATATTTTTACTGGTTTTGTTGCCGATATTTTTATCGATTTTGCTATCGATATTGTTATCGCTTTTGTTATCGGTTTTATTATCGATTTTGCTATCGATGTTGTTATCGCTTTTTTATCGATATTTATATCAATTTTGTTATCGATTTTTTGATAGATTCTGTTATCGATTTAGTTATCGATATTTTGTTATCGATTTTGTTACAGCCTGCAGACCAAGACGAAGGCGCTGGACTGTTCCTTTTATCCTTTCCTCAATGCTAGGCTTCCACTACGCCCGCCGTTGATCGCCCACCAAGTTACCTGGTTCAGGTAGTCTTGAGCCAGATCGAAAATGGTGCATAGGAATCGGCCCTTAACCAAAAGTTCCACATCATTTACATAGGCGGTCACCCTAGAGCCCACTTTTTCCAGTTTCTCTAGAAGGAGTGTTTCTTCCCTATATAAAATACATGGAAAACTTTGAGCGCTGTGAGCACTCCCTAAAAATTTTTTGATTTCAAAATAAAACAAGTAAGAAAGTCTAAGTTCGGGCGGAGCCGAACATTAAGTACCAAGCGCAAGTATTAAATATATGTTTTCCACCTTTCCGAAAGCTACCGCTTCATGATAAGCCGGCGTGTATAAATTTTAAGTAAACTAGCGTCCTTAAATTTCAAAATATTGAGATTTCAAGCATTTCTGAAATTAACCGTTATATGAAAATCGGCCGTAATTTTAGTCCGATTTCAACAATTTTCAATGGTTTACTTTTATGTGGCAAGCACAATAACCATACCGAGTTTGGTACAAATTGCTAGAACGGTTAGCGAGATACATATACGTGCTCATAAGTGGGCGGTGCCACGCCCATTTTCCAAAATTTTATCATAAACGTATTTCCTGGCAAACAATTGTTGCAACCATCATTTTGAATAAATTAGCTTTAATATTTACTGATTTATCGAGGATTTCGTATTTCTCGAAATTACCGTTATATGGGATGTGGGCGTGGTTATTGTCCGATTTTAAAAATTTTCGGCTATTTGGTATGCTGTACCAGGGCCAACAACTGTGCCATGTTTGGAATAAATTGATGCAGCCGTTACCAAGATATACACATGTAACCATAAGTGGGCGTGGCTAAGCCCATTTTCAAAAAAATGTTAATATTCTTATTTTTCGTCTAAAATTTATTATAAATATCAATTTTGAGTGAATTATCTTCAGTAGTTACTAAAATATCGCAGTTTTTGTATTTCTGAAAATTACCGTTATATGGGAGGTAGGCGTGGTTATTGTCCGATTTTGCCCATTTTCAATACCATCCGTCCTACGCCCGAAAGAAGTACACGTACCAAGTATATAAAATGTCGACGGGATGTTTTCGCAACTTCAAAATTGCACATACATATATATTTTTTTAAATCAACAAAAAAAAATACCATGAAAAGTATTCTGTATATTGCAAAAAAAATCTATGCAAAATATTTCTGTGAGT
>NW_023458568.1:18948001-18948318 GCF_013731165.1 Rhagoletis pomonella | reverse complement strand
TATTCTGTATATTGCAAAAAAAATCTATGCAAAATATTTCTGTGAGTGACCGTATATGCATTTGACCTTGTAGTACAAAATCTATGTTATAAATTAATGAGGATATGTACATACATACATATATGTTTGTCAAATTTTATGCTTGTTTTTTGTTGATTGAAAATACTGATTTATCGCCTTAATAAATATGTAAATGAATTACAATAAATTGTACTTTTTTTTGTTATATCAATCTGATTTAAAATACTACAATAGGATGATCACAGATGTGTTGCACTTTTGCCTGAATTTCGGGGCAATCCCGGGATCCCGGCATT
>NW_023458568.1:18943551-18947901 GCF_013731165.1 Rhagoletis pomonella | reverse complement strand
GTAGAGAATTAGCTTCTGGGAGCCATTTCGGAGGCGCTGTAATCTATGTGTTTAGGGCGAAGTCAAAGCGAAGTTCGTGATGCGACAATTCTGTCTGCAATATCCGCAGGCGCCATGTTCAACGTAACGTTAAGCGCCAGTATAGGTGTGGTTCCTAATGCTTCCTGTTTTACAAGTGTAGCCTGCTCTAATGATTTCCACCAGATAAGGGCTCCTTGAAATAAGCTGTGATTGAATCTGCTATCCTAGAGCTAATGAATTGATTCGGTTGAGAGGCCTCACCTTTACCGATAGCTCACCTACAGCAGTACAAGGGAATCGACGCCTTTATTGACGTAGAATACGTCCTACGTTTCGATATGGCGGCTATGCTGAAATGTTGTACATAGTTGTAATTTTTAGAGCTTCACGAAAACGCTTGTTGCACGAGATTTAATGAAACGATTGCAAAGAAAAGTGTGGCGATTGAAAGACAAAATCAAAACCTATCGACAGATTCATTTTTGTAAGTAACCAATTCGGTTTCTGTCGTAAAAAGAACGGTAAACATTGGCCTATTTTGGGGTTGATTTTGAGCCTTTAAAGTGCTCCAGCAGCTTATTATTTGCAGATATAACTTTCATTTTCGGGATAGAGATTCTTTGGAGCAATATAAATATTATCTTTATTTTTGAAAAGATTTGCAAATTTTTTTTATTACCAAAATGCTCGAAAACCGCTCGAATGATTTTGTTTTCGTTTTCATTAATCAAAAATCCATAACATTTCCTTTCGTTTGGTATATGGGAAGTATTGTTGATATCTTTTAAGTATGTTTATTTGATTCAAATATATTGCCATAAATGATATCCCATACAAAATCATTTCGTCATCGTTTTGCAAACACGAGCATGCGTTGGAAAAGTATGTATGTGTGCGTAAGTACATATTTCGGCTTTTGAGAAACAGATGGCGCAATATTTGTAACCTAATCGCAGCGTATGTGCATATGTAAATACATACATACGTACATATGTTGATTACAGTTAATGTGGATCTGTTTCTATTTTTTAGTAATCTATGTATGTCCATACATATTATATATGTACAAACATGGATGTATGTATGTATGAACACATGTATGCATAATACGAGAAAACTTTTTAAAGTGAAACAACACTTAGAAAAATACCAATCCAAGAATAAATGTAAAGGTGAGCACATACATAGACAAAGAAAAGGATAAAGGCAAAGGTAAAAATAAAAACAAAAACAAGGTTTCGTAAAGATAAAGCCAAAAATTAAGAACAAGGGAAATTTAATCACTTTACTTATATAAGGGCAAATGTGATGGGAAATATGTATATGAAGAATATGATAAACATAAAAATAAGAACAAAGTCAAATATAAAGAAAAAGATGAGGATGTGGATACCGATAAAAGTATAGATGAAGATAGAGGAACAAAGATTAAAATAAAGGTAGTTGTAGAGAAAAGGATATAGATAGATGCACAGTGACTCAATCTGGGAACTATTTCGGGATTTTAGATATTTTCGGGATTATCGGGACTTATCGATATAATAATCGATATTTTGTCGGTTTTGTTATCGATATTTTTATCGAAATTTTTATCGATATTGTTATTGATTTTGCTATCGATATTTTCGGAACTTATCGATATAATGATAGGTATTTTTATCGATTTTGTTATCGATATTTTTTTTTCGATTTTTTATCGATATTTTTATTGATTGTGTTATCGATTTTGTAACCGGTTTTGCTACCGACTGTGTTATTGATTTTATTATCATTCACTTATCGATTTTATTAACGATATTTTTATCGATTTTGCTATCGATTTGGTTATCGATATTTTTATAGATTTTGTTGTCGATATTTTTAAAGATTTTGTAGTCGATATTTTAATCGGTTTTGTCATCGATATTTTTATCGGTTTTGTTATCGATATTTTTATTGATTTTGTTATCGATATTGTTACTGATCTTGCTATCGATATTTTCGGAACTTATCGATATAATGATCGATACTTTTATCGCTACTTATTCGATTTTGTTATCGATTTTGCTATCGATTTTGTTATCAATGTGTTTATCGACTTTGTTGTCGATATTTTTATCGATTTTGTCATCAATAAATTTACTGGTTTTGTTGCCGATATTTTTATCGATTTTGCTATCGATATCGTTATCGGTTTTATTATCGATTTTGCTATCTATATTGTTATCGCTTTTTTATCGATATTTATATCAATTTTGTTATCGATTTTGTAATCGATTTTTTGATAGATTTTGTTATCGATTTAGCTATCGATATTTTTATCGATTTTGTTACAGCCTGCAGACCAAGACGAAGGCGCTGGACTGTTCCTTTTATCCTTCCACTACGGCCGCCGTTGATCGCCCACCAAGTTACCTGGTTCAGGTAGTCTTGAGCCAGATCGAAAATGGTGCATCATTTACATAGGCGGTCACCCTAGAGCCCACTTTTTCCAGTTTCTCTAGAAGGAGTGTTTTTTTCCCATATAAAATACATGGAAAACTTTGAGCGCTGTGAGCACTCCCTAAATATTTTTTGATTTCAAAATAAAAAAATAGGGGTATGTTTGTTTTCGGTATGGAACATTACTAAGGGGTGGCGGCATTAAAATTCCGACTTTATTGTTTGTGGACCACTCTAATATGCGTGAGTGTGCACCAGTCTATTAATATCGTTGAATTATTTTCATATCTATTGCAAAATTTTATACAGACAAGGCTAAAAAGTAGATAATAAATAATATAAAAAAAGAAAATTAATATAAGAACAAGGCTTTTATAAATGGACTGAAAAGTAGAAAGTAATATTTCTCAGCCCCGTAGAATTTATTTTGGTAACTTTTGATTTTGAAATTTTAGCAATAGTCATTATAAACAATTTATGAGATTGAAATTGAAAAGCGTGAGACGCATGTAATAGACCAGAATTGATATGAAGGTTAATATATATATATATATATACATACATATGTATGTATGTGGATATATGAATAACGACCGCTTAAAATCGATCTCAAATTTGTACTTTCTCTGGAGAAATTTTAGGTCTATGTTATGTAGTTTGATTATTGTCAATTAAATCGAATGCTTTGTATTGCATGCGCCCCACGCTTTTCCTTTTCAATCTCATAAATTGTTTATAATGACTGTTGCTCAGATTTCAAAATCAAAAGTTATCAAAACAAATTCTATGGGACTGAGAATTATTATTTTCTACTTTTGAGTCCATTTATAAAAGCGTTGTATATTAAACAGTTTTTTTTTATATTAGTTATTTTCTATCGAAAATAGAAATGTACTGTTTCTTCGTTTCAGAATATGGCAACCCTAATCCCACCTGTATTAAGAGTTTGTCGTGGAGACGTGGAAGAATGAAGTTCTGCCGAAACTGAACCGAACCATAACTTTTTAGAGTAAAATTACATAAATGAAAAAATCAGTACTTTTATTCAGTGAAGTACACACAATTTACCAAGCGAGATTATCTTCAAAAAAAAACGTTCCAAGCACCCCCAATATAGTTATTTACGCTTATGAAATTCTCAAATCGGATTGCTTTAAGCCACTGCTTCTGTAATGATTCTGCTTCAACTAACACTACAGAGCGTGTTAGACGTGGCAATTAGTGATAGGTAAATTCGATATTCGAATTTTAGCTCCAAAATGACGAAAAATTCTTAATTTGGAAAACGCAACTCTGCAACTTTTTTCTTTCTGACTAAACTTTGCATCACTGTGAGTGGCACCATATTTGCATTAGGGAGGCAAGTCAATAAAATACACCGAGGTTTTTTCGATCTGATGCAACGAAATATTGCACCGATGTATCGTGTATAAAAAGCGATATTTTCGATGCAGCGAATGAATTAAAAATATACAAGAAAATGGAACAATCGGAACTTCGATAAATATGGCGACGTACAATAATGTCAATGGAATTAATGTCAATGACATTAATACACAGGCCAAAAGTGAAATAATGGCAATTGATATTAAGTGACTTTGGGATTGATTCACCCTCTAAAAGTGAAATACGTAATGTTATAAAAATAAATTCACAAAATGAAAGTGTGTTTATGTCATCGAAAATATGGCTTGTGTATTAATGTCATTGACATTAATTAACTTTTCAATTGAGTATTAATGTCAGTGAGATTAATTGCATTCACATTATTGTACGTCACCATAATAATAATAACAAGGGTATTCATCAAACCTTATAAATGCATTGTAAACCGTATAAACTTATAATTGTGTAAACCTTGTAAATGAACTGTCAAAATTTGTATGGAAACTCGTTTACACATTTCTG
>NW_023458568.1:18942318-18943451 GCF_013731165.1 Rhagoletis pomonella | reverse complement strand
GACTTGCCTCCCTAATGCAAATATGGTGCCACTCACAGTGATGCAAAATTTAGTCAGAAAGAAAAAAAGTTGCAGAGTTGCGTTTTCCAAATTAAGAATTTTTCGCCATTTTGGAGCTAAAATTCGAATATCGAATTTACCTATCCCTAATTGTCACGTCTAACATGCTCTATAGTGTTAATTGAAGCAGTATATTTACAGAAGCAGTGGCTTAAAGCAATCCGATTTGGGAATTTCATAAGCGTAAATAACTATATTGGGGTTACTTGGAACGTTTTTTTGAAGATAATCTCGCTTGGTAAATTGTGTGTATTTCTCTGAATAAAAGTACTGATTTTTTTCATTTATGTAATTTTACTCTAAAAAGTTAGGGTTCGGTTCAGTTTCGGCAGAACTTCATTCTTCCACGTCTCCACGACAAACCCTTAATACAGGTGGGATTAGGGTTGCCATATTCTGAAACGAAGAAACGAGTACATTTCTATTTTCGATAAAAAATAACTAATATAAAAAAAAAAACTGTTTAATATACAACGCTTTTATAAATGGACTCAAAAGTAGAAAATAATAATTCTCAGTCCCATAGAATTTGTTTTGATAACTTTTGATTTTGAAATTTTAGCAACAGTCATTATAAACAATTTATGAGATGGAAAATGAAAAGCGTGGGGCGCATGCAATACAAAGCATTCGATTTAATTGACAATAATCAAACTACATGACATAGGCCTAAAATTTCTACAGAGAAAGTACCAATTTGAGATCGATTTTAAGCGGTCGTTATTCATATATCCACATACATACATATATATGTATATATACATATTAACCCTCATATAAATTCTGGTCTATTACATGCTTCTCACGCTTTTCAATTTGAATCTCATAAATTGTTTATAATGACTATTAAATGCCGCCACCCCCTAGTAATGTTCCATACCGAAAACAAACATACCCCTATTTTTATACCCGAGCGCATTTGTGCACAAGGGTATTATAACTTTGTTCACATAACGGTTGTTTGTAACAGGCAAAACGAATCGAGATAGATATAGACAAATGTATACATAAATGATCAGAATGAAAAGAGAAATCGATTAAGCGGTGACTGTCTGTCCGTCCGTCCGTCCGTC
>NW_023458568.1:18934140-18942218 GCF_013731165.1 Rhagoletis pomonella | reverse complement strand
TTTTTATATTTTGTATTTATTGCTGTAACAGACAAAAATAAACAAACGCGCCCCTGATGATGCTAATAAGTTTAGCGAAACGTTGGGCTGTAATAGTGGAATAAACTTGTTTTATTTGCACTAAAGATAATTAGATCGGACTAGCCTATCAAGAAAATTCTGTAACATATCCAAACCGATCGGAAGCAACAAAAACTAGTCGATAACTATGTTTAATCGGAGATTATTGTTAACCAGACATTGAGTAACCGGCCCTTAGACGATAGGATTAAGAACTTTAAGCTTTTAAGAATTAGTTTTAAGAAATGAATTTTGAATAAATTTTTGTAATTTAAAATGGGAATGCTGGTCCCTATTATTTAGGAAGGCACTTAGGAATTTTACAAATGGGGTCATCGGGAATAGGGTGCGCCGGTGACCATGGATGAGTCAGCACCAGGGGCCACACTTCCACCAGTGGCCCCCAACCATAATCGGCCAAAGTTTTTTTTTTGTTTTGGTTAATTTCTTTTGTTTCAGGGTTTTAGTGTTGGTTTTTTTTCCTTTTGCTTTCAGTTTATTTTAAATACTAGCGGTATCCCGGTGTGCTTCTCTACACCAAATATTGAAAAATTGATGAAAAATCCTGGAATTTTTCTATATGAAGATTTATCATTTGTTTTATTTCAAAATGTTTGATTCTTTATTTTTAATCTTAATCCAACACATTTGGATATACAACGTTTTTTGTTTTTCCATCTTGGGTATGAATAAATAAACAATTTGGAATGCCAACTCTTGAACAGGCCACGTATAGCTGTCCGTGCGAAAAGCATGGCTCCTCCAAATTCAATCTGCATACTTGAAGAGTTTGTCCTGGCGCCTTGTTGACGGACATGGCAAATGCTAGACGCACTGGGAATTGCAAACGCTTGAATTCAAACGTCATGTCTGTTTTTATCAGTGGAATACGTGGTATGAGCACAATTTCACCTTTCGCTTTCCCAGTCAGTATTGTTGCTTCAACTAAATTCGCCATAAATTTTTTTACTGCCAGTCTTGTGCACACAGAGCATGTTAAATTCCGTAGTAAAATAATTGATGAGCCGACCTTTAAATTCAAACAATGTGGTGGCATACCAGGCGGTTCCATTGAATTCAAAAATTCAACTGGATAATTCACTGCGTCATCTTGATTCATTGCGCTGTCAACAGATTTATATGTTGTCACTTCATATGGCAATTTTTCTAGAATTTGATAATTGATTGAATTGATATGAACATTTTTGGTGCCAGTATTGCGCGTTCTCTCAACCAATCGTGATACAGGTAATTTGGAGCAATATTTGGAAACACGCGTTCAATCAATTTTTCTTTTAATTGGAGAATTGTACAAAAATTCTTCGGCAATGTGATCAAGCCTGTGCAACTGAACACGCATGTTTATGTGTAATGTCAATTTTTGCACATATCGCCACAGAGGGGAAGACTTCAAGCATGCATTGATCTCATCTGCCGGTGTTGATCGTGGAGTCCAAAATAGAAAATCCCTATTGAAAAACTTGCAGCCATGTTTATACTTGACTAAATTTATCCAAAGAAAAAATAAAAAACAGCACATTATAGCAACAATTTTCCACTAGGTTTTGAAACTTTCCGTACGAAATGATGCAACAAATTTGTGCAAAATTATTGAAATAAATTCAATTGATTATTATATTGATTTTTTTGAGCTCAAGGCCGGGTTGAAATAAAACAATCTGTTTTTGTTGTTTTTAAATCGTATATGTTTAAAAAAAAATCATGTACTAATTGAGAACTATATTGCAGCCATGTTTATACTTGACTTAATTTATCCGAAGAAAAAATAAACACAGCACATCATAAATAGCAAGAATTTTTCACTATGTTTTCGATTTTTCATGTATCTTCTGTTGTACCATATACATACGTGGTTCACGTGACAGACATAAACTGTCATTTATCAGGAACCGCTGGACCGAATTCGGGCACACTGCATCTGTATGATAGTCCGAATAAACCGTTTAAATTTGGTAGAATTCGTGCACTTATTTTTTTTATTTAAGATGGGGAGTATGGAATTATTTCATATGTCTCTATACCAATTCCAGTAATCTACCACAAATATTTCAAGAGATATACCAGATGAAAATTTTTGTTAGTATGGGTGGTGCCATGCCCCCTTTTCCGAATTCGGGGAAACTTAACACAAACCGTCTGCATAATAGCCCGACTATGCCATATAAATTTGGTTGAAATCTTGCACTTCTTTTTTATATATAAGATGGGAGGTGCCACGCCCTCTTTTCCAATACCGCCCATTTTTCTCCATGAGTATGGAATTATTTGATATACCTCTATACCAATTTCCAATACTCTACCACAAATATTTCAAGAGATATACAACATAAAAATTTTAGTTAGCATGGGAGGTGCCACACCCCCTTTTACGAATTCGGGCAAACTTCACATAAACCATCTGGATGATAGCCTGAATATGCCGTATAAATTTGGTTGAATTCGGTGAAGCCGTTATCAAGTTACACTGAGAAAAGAGTTTAGTTACGTCAACTAAATATGTTTTCCTCAACACATGATTTGGTTACAGTTACATTATTTGGTTTTATTAACCAAATCATGTGTTGAGAGAAATATATTTAGCTGACTTTTTTCTGGGTGTATAAGCTCACACCAAAAACGTGTACTTATTTGTATACATAAGATACATATGCCACGCCCCCTTTTCCAAATTTGGGAAAACTCCACGTAAAATATCTGCATGATGGCCCAAATTAGCTTTATGAGTTTGGTTGAATTCGGTTAAGCCGTTCTCAAGTTATAAGCTAACTCACTAATTTTTATATAACTATAAAATACAGGCGCCAAGCCCCCTTTTCCAAATTCAAGCAAACTTCACATAAACCATCTGCGTGATAGCCCGAATATGCCGCATAAATTTAGTTGAATTCGGTGAAGCCGTTCTCAAGTTATATGGTCACAACAAAAGCGTTCTCTTATTTTTATATTTTAGTTAGTATGGGTGGTGCCACGCCCCCTTTTCCGAATTCAAGCAAACTTCGCATAAACCATCTGCATGATATATCGAATATGTCACATAAATTTGGTTGAATTCGGTGAAGCCGTTCTCAAGTTATGAGGTCACACCAAAAACGTGCACTTATTTTTATACATATATAAGATTTAATTTAACGTTTCTTTTCCAGCTTTTTTGTTTGTAACGGATTTTTTTTTAATTTTTTGAGTTTTGAATTGTTGTGTGTCCGTCCGTTGGGATGTTTGACAAGCATGACTTTTCTCTGCTATGGCGCAGGGAACAGTAGTGAGGCAAGAACCCCGCCCAGCCGACATGATTAGCCACAGTGCACCCCATTGTGTAGCCTGAGGCCTGGCCAGGTTAACTGGTCTTGACTGGCACATGAGGCTTCACCATCTCGCAAGTCCCAGGGGGGCATATGTTTGCTGCCACTTGCTGCGTTGCGGCGGGATGGGTGGAGCTGAGGGTGCTGGTTCGGATCGGTCCTCCTGGTCAGCAACCGAAGGCTTCTCCGAGACTTCACGTCACGTCCTCCGGAGTTTTGTATTCACCCGGTGAGGCAGTGCTAAACGCACTTATTTTTTTGTAGTTTGACATTGTTTTTCTCCAAATTGTTCAGTTTTCCGATATGTCGGCATGGGAGTTGGGGAAAATTCGTCGGCTAAGTGGGGTTTAGTATAAATAGATTTTCGTAGTTAATTTTTCTTTTGCCGAATTTTATTTTTTTTTTTCGCAACTTGTAGTTTTTTTCGAAAATAAAAACTTGATATAAATAGATTTTTCTTTCGGACTCCAGCTCACTCCATGGGTCTGCGCTGGCGCTCCCGAGCGTCTACGTATCGCGATGGAGTGGGCTGGGACTCCAACCACGACTGACTATCGGGATCTAAGTCACCCCACATGTTTTTGGGGGACATGGTTAACTGCCCCTCGCTGCATTGCGGTGGGGTGCACTGAGACCGTAAGATAGCTCAGCAAACTTGTACGTGAAGTCCAGTACACCTTTCAAGTCTGGAGGGGCATTCCATAACGCCGGACCAAACAGCGACTTTTTTGTGTGTTTGTTCTTATACCATAATTTTCGTAGACTAGTGCCTTCTTAATGTTGAGGGGTCAGGATTCCCATTGACTTTGAAAATATACATATTTCCCACTTATAAACAATCTATATCAACCAATCGTTTATATACACGTATATGACCACGTATATTTAACTAACAAACTTACATGTTTATTTACTAAAAAAAATTATTTTTTATTGATTTTTTTTTGCTTTTCGCGCGTATATTTATATTCAGTACGCGGCTGAATAATTAATTTTTTGATTTCTTTTTGCGTATATTCCTATTCAGTACGCGGACTGAATACAAGTTAAAAATTTCGATTGTTTTTTTGTCGCGATCCAGGTCGGTAATACCGCGCCACCTAGCTAAAACTCTTAATTTTTTTTCTCATTTTTATTTGAAAAATGTTCTCGGATTTTCGACTTTGGTTTGAGCTCTGGGGGTGCCAAGCCTTCCGCACCTATTGCGGGCTTTTAATTTTGATTAGATTTGACCTAAAGCTTCACGTTTCTTGTTATTCCTAAATGCATTTGTCTCACCACTGAACACTCGGTACATGGAACAGCAGCTTAGGCAAACACGCAGTGCTTCAGTTAGAGGTAGCGGCGCAAAGTCAAGAGGGGCCGGGAGGAATACCAGTCCCGCTATACCAGCAAATAACCCTCCGGTGATGCATTCACCTGATGCAGACCATACGGGAGGAGTTCCGCCTCAAATTCCAATGGGCAATCTCGCTCCGGGACTTAAGATTGATAGCCGACAAAACTCCAACTTACTTGACACCTCACCACCTGGGACTTCGGTCCAGAATGTTTCCGCTACCTCCATGACTATGCTTTCGGGAAGACAGGAAAATGATAGGTCTTTGCCAGGGTGTACCGGTTTTGGTGAAGGTATTGCAGAAGATAGAAGTAGACGTTCTAATGGCGGAGCGCCTGCAGGAGATTCGTGGGGTGCTTCATCAGCTCTTACGTACTTCGCATGAAGAAATTAGAGCTGAAATGAGAACAATGGGGGAAAATATGAAACTGCACCCAGTGGCCCTAGGAACTTTGCTTCTATCGGACGCAATCCGATACAAGCCACTTCGAATAACCGACCAAATTTCACCACTAATATTGTCATTAATCCACAGGATTGGAAGGTATCCTATGACGGCACCGGTAGCGTTTCAGATTTTCTCTTTAAGCTAAACACGTTGTGTGAGCGCACACAATGTACAGATGAGCAGTTGATGGCAAGTTTCAACCTATTTTTGTCAGGTCGAGCTGAGGAATGGTATTGGTTGTTCACTAAGCAGAATCCAGATGCGACTTATCCCTTCTTGTGCTATTCTATCAGGCTGGAATTCGGCACCTTAAAGAGTGACCATGAGATCATGATGGAGAAAGAAAAGTAAGCCAATTCCAGCCAGAACCGTTCGTTTGCATGGAGATGTCAGTAGTTCGGAGAGTAGTACCAGTCCCTCTAGGGTTTCAGCACGGGTCATCATAACCTTCCCAGATAGTTCTGATTCCGAGTGTATGTTTTCTTCTACAGCCAATCCTCTGCAGGTTCGAATTCTTAGGCCTTCACGTAGGAATGTCGCATGCCAGACTCAATTAACAGTTAGTCTAGAGCAAAGAGAGCAGGATTATGAACGGATAAGGGCGGATATTTTCGAAGAAGAACCAAAACTTGTAGTTTCAGAAAATATTCTACAGTGTAGGAAAAGATATTCTAGCCGAGTAAATATGCGTAAACTTTTGCAAAGCACTAAAATTCTGATAACACCAGATGAGAGACCGCTAGCAAAGATTAAAATATACGATAGTTTCGTAGTGGGTTTATTAGATTCCGGAGCAAACGCTTCCATTCTTAGAAACGGATGCGAAGATTTCCTAAAGAGAAACAATTTAAAATATCATTCTTTGCGCGCGTTTGTTTACACGGCTGGTGGAAATGAGCAGAAAATACTCGGCTCGAATCTTTACCGGTCACTTTTAAAAATATTACGAGAACTATTCGCTTTTATCTTGTACCGTCATTAATCCAAGAAGCATACCTGGGAGTTGATTTCTGGAAGGCATTTGCGTTAGCACCCGATGTATTTCCAACCGTTTCTTGTTTAGATTTTCCAAATGAAGATGAGCCAAACATCCATCGGCTCACACCAGATCAGAAGATAGCATTGCAAGAATTTGTTCAGGAGTTTCCCTCGTTCGAAAAGCTAGGACTAGGTCAAAGTGACGCACCATATAGGCACGGGTGATGCGGTGCCAATTAAAAGTAAGCACTTTCCTCTTTCACCACTCAGGCAGGCAGAAGCCTATAGCGAGATTTAAAAGCTACTCAAAATGGGAGTGATTGAGGAATCGAATTCACCATGGTGTAGTCCAGTGGTACTAGTCCGGAAACCAGGCAAAGTCAGGCTGTGCATAGATTCCAGGAAGGTGAACGCGGTCACCAAGAAGGACTCGTATCCGTTGCCCCATATTAATGGGCTGTTGAGCAGGTTAAAGGATACATACTTTATAAGTGGTATTGATTTGAAGGATGCTTTCTTCCGAATCAAATTAACGGAATCGTCTAAAGAAAAGACGGCATTTGCGGTTCCCGGAAAGCCATTGTACCACTTTAAAGTAATGCCCTTTGGCCTGTGCAACGGACCACAAACAATGAGTCGGCTGATGGATAAGGCTATCCCTTCACGATTGCGGGAGAACGTCTTTGTCTACCTGGATGACCTGATGGTATGCAGCTAAAAATTCGAAGATCATTTGGAATTGCTGAAGTACGTGGCGAAATGCTTACGGGAAGCGGGACTTACAATCAACGTGAAGAAGAGCAAGTTCTGCCAGAAGGAAATTCGGTATCTCGGGTACTTGATAGGGAATGGTTGTTTGAAAGTAGACCCAGGCAAAATAGATGCAATAAAGGATTTTCCGATTCCAACTCCTCGTCAGGTTCGCAGGTTTATAGGAATGGCAAATTGGTACAGGTCGTTTATTACCAACTTTGCAGATTTGGCTGGTCCAATGACAGATTGCCTTCGAAAGTCACCTGGTCCATTTAAGCTAACTCCTGAGGCAGTCGAAGCATTTGATAAACTTAAAGTTGCACTCTGTTCGGCGCCTGTCCTGGCACAACCCGATTTTAGTAAAGAATTCATGATCGCATGTGATGCATCGAAAATAGGATGTGTTATTCCAGCTCGATGAGGAAGGAGCAGAGCATCCCATAGCTTTTGTATCGAAGAAGCTTAATAATGCTCAGCGAAATTATACGGTCACCGAGCTGGAATGCCTCGCCGCAATAGTTAGTGTCAAGCGTTTCAGATCATATACTGAAGGATTGCCTTTTCGAATAATTACTGACCATTCAAGTCTCAAGTGGCTAATGACACAGAAAGACTTGAGTGGCAGGCTGGCAAGATGGTCGCTTCTATTGCAAAGATACAACTTTAGGATAGAGCATCGCAAAGGATCATTGAATGTTTTGCCGGAGACCCTTTAGCGTTTTGACGTGGACGAATTGTCTTCTACCATACCTCTGGAAATTGACTGGAAGAGGATTCGCTCTGGCGTTTGTGGTTACCGGAAGGGCTGACGGAGCTCGCAATCAAATGCTCACATGATTCTAATGCTAGTTACCATGGAGGTTGGCAAAAGACTTTAGAGCGTGTTCGGCAGAAATATTTTTGGCCGCAAATGGCAAAGGACATACGCCTCTATGTAAACCGTTGCGAAACCTGCAAAGCCGTGAAAGCCACCAATCAAGTGTCCAGACCACCTGTGGGCAATGCCTTCGTATCCGAGAGGCCATTCCAGCGTCTTTATTGCGATTTCTTAGGTCCATATCCAGGTTCAAAGCGAAGAAACCAGTTTTTGTTTATAGTGCTAGACCATTTCTCCAAATACGTATTTTTGAAGACAATGCAAAACGCGACGTCGGCAAACGTAATTAGCTTCTTTAGTGCA
>NW_023458568.1:18932142-18934040 GCF_013731165.1 Rhagoletis pomonella | reverse complement strand
TTTTGTTCAGTGGTCCGATATGTCGGCAAGGGAATTGGGGAAAAATAGTCCGCTAAGTGGGGTTTAGTTTAAATAGCTTGGTTTAGTTTTTTCTTTTGCCGAATATTTTTTTGTTTTGTTTTTTTTGCGACCTGTTTTTTTTTTTGAAAAAAAATAAAAATATAGTATATACATTACTCTTTAGGACCCCAGCTCACTCAATAGTCTGCGCTGGCGCTCCTGAGCGCCTACGTGTCGCGATGGAGTGGGCTGGGACTCCAAGCACGACTGACTATCGGGGCCTGGTCAGGTTGACTGATCCTGACTGGCACATTGGGCTTCACCATCCCACATGTCTCAGGGGGGCATGCGTTGACTGCCCCTTGCTGCATTGCGGTGGGGTGCACTGAGACCGAAAGATAGCTCAGCAAACTTGTACGCGAAGTCCAGTACACCCTTCAAGTCTGGAGGGGCATTCCATAATGCCGGATTTTTATTGCGGTTGGGTGTACTGGACCAAACAGCGACTTTTTGTGTGTTTGTTCTTGTACCTTAACTTTCGTAGACTAGTGCCTTCTTAATGTTGAGGGGTCAGCATTCCCATTGACTTTGAAAATATACATATTTCCCACTTATAAACAATCTATATCAACCGATCTGTTATATACACGTATATGACCACGTATATTTAACTAACAAACTTACATGTTTATTTACTAAAAATAATTCTTTTTTATTGATTTTTTTTTGCTTTCAGTACGCGGCTGAATAATTATTTTTTTTGATTTCTTTTTGCGTATATTCCTATTCAGTACGCGGACTGAATACAAGTTGAAATTTTCGATTGTTTTTTTGTCGCTATCCGGGTCGGTAATACCGCGCCACCTAGCTAAAACTCTTATTTTTTTTTCATTTTTATTTGAAAAATTTTCTCGGATTTTCGATTTTGGTTTGAGCTCTGGGGAAGCCAAGCCTTCCGCACCTATTGTGGGCTTTTAATTTTGATAGGATTTGACCTAAAGCTTCACGTTAATTGCATTTGTCTCGCCACTGAACACTCGGTAGATGTTACAGCAGCTTAGGCAAACACGCAGTGCTTCAGTTAGAGGTAGAGGCGCAAAGTCAAGAGGGCCCGGGAGGAATACCAGTCCCGCTATGCCAGCAAATAACCCTCCGGTGATGCATTCACCTGTTGCTGACCACACGGGAGGAGTTTCGCCTCCAATTCCAATGGCCAATCCCGCTCCGGGACTTAAGGATGATAGCCAACAAAACTCCAACTTACTTGACACCTCACCACCTGGGATTTCGGTCCAAAATATTTCCGCTACCTCCATGACTATGCTTTCGGGAAGACTTCGCATGAAGAAATGAGAGCTGAAATGAGAACAATGCGGGAAAATATGAACGCATTAAGGCAGTAGTAACTGCATCTCAAACTGCACCCAGTGGCCCTAGGGACTTTGCTTCTATCGGACGCAACCCGACACAAGCCACTTTGAATAACCGACCAAATTTCACCACTAATATTGTCATTAAGCCACTGGATTGGAAGGTATCCTATGGCGGCACCGGTAGCGTTTCAGATTTTCTTTTTAAGCTTAACACGTTGTGTGAGCGCACACAATGTACAGATGAGCAGTTGATGGCAAGTTTCCACCTATCCTTTCCAGATGCGACGTATCCCTTCTTGTGCTATTCTATCAGGCGGGAATTCGGCACCTTAAAGAGTGACCATGAGATCATGATGGAGATCTCAATGCGTCGTCAGAAGGCTAATGAATCATATGATACGTTTCATACAGATATATTAGCCTTGAATGCTAGACTAAGGGAGCCGATGTCGGAGAACCTCTTGATGGACATATTGAAGAGGAACGTTAACAGCAGCCTGAAGTTGATGCTTTTCAATGCTGGTG
>NW_023458568.1:18923698-18932042 GCF_013731165.1 Rhagoletis pomonella | reverse complement strand
ATAGATTACAGCGCCTCCGAAATGGCTCCCAGAAGCTAATTCTCTACCCATAGTCCCTCAAGAGAGGACTGGGTAGGGCGGGGTTACTCGAAGAAGGGAGCGGTAAACTTTTTCTCGGACGGAATAAAACTTGGAGACAGGGATAGTGGAGCTGTATTTTGTCAATAACTCTACACTAAAACTATGTTCAGGCTTCCGGACTTCTGCAGTGTCTTTCAGGTGGAAATAGCTGCCATCAGGGAAGCGGTAGACTCATTGCTAAAGGGTGTGATGATGCGCTGGAAATCGGTAAACGAATGTGTGACCTCTCTATCTATAGCATCAAGTACTTCTTAGGTACTTCTAGTTTACGTTCGCGGCGTTAACCTAACCCATCCTAACATGTTGACCTATGAAATAGTTGGTCACATTTGGCCATGAAAGGACTAAATATTATTGAAATCATACATTTTCATTTCACCATTTACAACTTTATTTATCAATCAATTTTCCTCGTTAATAACTTGATGTTTTTGTAAAAGAACAGACTTTAATACAAATCAAAATAATTTCCAAAAAAAAATTTCTTTTAAAATTTTTTTCCTGTTAAAATTTGCATTTTTTCATTCACACCGCAAACTAAAAATGAAAATATTTTGAAAATGACCGGATCTAGAAAAACTTCAACGTTTTTCGTCATTTTGAGTCACGAAAGTTTTCGTTAATTGTACAAAACTGTTTTTGTATATACTATGAAAATATGAGACATCAGAACTTTAGCATATTTTACGAATGCGTTCGTACTAATTACTAAAGAATTTCATATTATTTCTTTGTTTTTTTACGAAATTTTGGTAAAATGCACAAAAATAATTCGTATATTTAACGAAATTATTTTCGTAAAACATGCGGTTGTTGCTTTCATTCGCCACACTATAAAAATCATAGCACGAGTTATACACTTTTATTATATTAGTATCGTAAATTTTAAGCGTTTTTGTTTAACAAAATGTTTTGCAAAACGCTTAACATCTATATATATATATATATATATTATATTATATAATCTATATATATGGAAGATACGCGAAGGGATTTTTTGTGCAGCATAAAAGATCTGAAGAAAGCGGTTGGTCTGTAGATGTGCAATAAGATTTTACTTTTTCGAAAAGAGTTGCCACCTGATAAAAAAATTGCATTCAAATAATTTAATAATCAATTAATAATCCACACCGTTCGTTCGATTTTCAAAAGTGAGGTGTCAAATCAAAGGGCTCTGACTTTAGGTGTGCAATAAGGTTTAACTTTTTCGAGAAGAGTTGCCACCTTTTAAAAAATTAAGTTCAAAATAATACACGAAGGCATTTTTTGTTCCGCATAAAAGATCTGCACCGCTCGTTCGATTTTCAAAAATGGGGTGTCAAATTAAAGCGCTTGGCCGGTAGCAATGTGTTAACTGGTTTTATTTTTTCGAAAGGAGTTGCCACCTGTAGAACAATTGAATATAAACTATATAATAAGCAATGCCGCCATAACAGCACCGACCGTTTGATTTTAAAAAATAAGGTGTCAAATTAAAGCTCTTGGACTGCAGATATGCAATAAGGTTTTACTTTTAAAAAAATTTATTCAAATAATAAAAAAAAATCAATTATTACAAAATGGGTATCAGTGGAAAGGGTTTTGAAAATATTTGTTTCTTAACTTAACTTTAGGAGGGTTGCCACCTGTTTAAAAAATTAAATTCAATTTGACTTAAGAAAATTAATTAGGAGTAATATGTTTCAACATATGGGCGCATAACGAAAGGGGCTTCAGAAGGTGGCCGTTTGAAAATATTTTGAAGAGGGTTTCACCTGCTTGCAATGTCAAATTGAATTAACTTATCAAGAAGTTAAATGAAATGTCAAAATAAAAATGTGAACCGAACAATATTAAGAAGACTTTAGTTTGAACACACAAAATATTTTTGAGGTGTTGGAAGAGGGTTGCCACCTGTTTAAAAATTAAATTCAAATTATTAAATAAGTTAAATGAATTAATAAAATATGGGTATCAATCGAAGGGGGGTTGGAAAATCTTTATTTCTGAACTATATTTAGCGGAGTTGCCACATGTTTAATTAATATAATTCAACTTAATTCATCAGTTGATTAAAATATGTATCACAATGTTGGACGAAGAATATTTAAGAATATCTTCGCGCGAAACTACTTTTCAAAAGAGCTGCCACCTGTTTAAAAAGTCGAATTTAACTATATCTATATATATAATACGCGAAAGGACTTTTTGTCCAGGTCATCAGATCTGAACCATTGGTTTGATTTTCAAAAATGAGGTATCAAATTAAAGGGCTTGATATGTAGATGTGCAGCAGGCTTTTACTTTTCCGGAAAGAATCGCCACCTTTTAAAAAATCAAGTTGAGGTTATTTATAAATCAATACCATCATATCCCCATCCTTCGCTCGATTTTCAAAAATGAGGTGTCAAATTAAAAGGCTTGGTTGCAGATGTGCAATGAGGTTTTACATTTTGGAACGAGTTGCCATAGGTATCAGTCGAAATGGTTATTAAAAGCTTTGCTTCTGAACTGTGAGAGTGTTGCCCCTGTTTAAAAAATCAAATTAAATTTTAAACAGGGAAATTACATAGGTAATTTACAAAATGTCACGTGGCCCGCTCGATCACCAGACCTGAATCCATTACATTTTTTCTACTGGGGCTGCCTTAAGGACAACATTTATTCAAAAACAATTCAAAACGAAGAGCATTTGCGGGAACAAATAAATGGAGCTGCTGCTGAGACAGCCCAATTGAGTTTAAGATCTCTAAAAGCGTCTTTTCTTAAAAGGTGCCGAGCTTGTATTAGAGTAGAAGGTCGCCAATTTGAGCATATTTTATCAATAAATGAATAAATTTTTCTTCAAACAACTCATGTATATCTTATTTCACGTGAACCCATCCTTCACACAAAATATTGATCGATATATCCCTTGTTATAGACTCTAGTCCGAATTCCGGTAAGTAACATAAAATAATGTCAGGAGCAGGTAATAATGTACCTTAGTACTATTTAGCATGTCATTTGACGGTAACAAGCGCAAATTCAATTTAAATCTATTAAATACATTCTAGCGTGTCTCAGTCCTTTACCCACAAAAGCGGCTATAACTTTTTTTTTCTATTCGTGGCCCCTTTCTGAAATCTTTATGAAATGAGCAATTTTTTTATGTAATGTAAAGTTATAGCTCAGTACATTTTTTTTCACCCGAGATAGTCACAGTTGGGGAAGAAAATATCAAAAATTTAAAAATCCAGAAATAGTCCTAATTTTATGATGGTTCCTTAATATATTTTAACTACATTGCATTTGAGTATGGAGAGGCAACTATCTGGAAGTATTTTACATAAAAAATTTACTATGTATTGCCTGGTTTGTAGTTGCAGTTAAAGAAAACACATGAAAAGGAACGATTTTTTTTTAATTCGAAAAAATGTAAATATTTCAAAGACGGTGACACTTTTACCTGAAAATTTTTCGTTTATCAGTGAGTGAGAAAACTTCATCTCCTTGCTGGCAATCTTTCTCAAAGAAGGATTGAGTTCGTTCCTCAAAAATATAAACACTTTTCCCTAAATATTGGAAGCACATCCAATTTTTAGAAATAGTTACTTTTTTCCAAATTAATCTTCTTTCGGAGGCAAGTGATTCGTTCAAAGCAAACAAAAGATCCAATTGCTCCAAAAGCAGCAACTGCTTATCCTGGAGATGCCGTAATACTGCAGAGCATACTTTTGCCTCCTCACTCATCCTAGTTATGGCCAACAATCTCCTCGACATAATTATTTTCTTCACAATTTGAACTTTTGAATCCATTTTAACTTTAATTGTTTATTCTTTATTTAATTTTTTGCTTTGTTTTGGCAGCTGTCTATGTGTTTTGACGTCTGTTTTCGATAAATTTCCGATAAAAATTAGAGAAGGCAACCATTTTTTCGTGATTCGCATGGCGATTGGATCTGAATCACCTACGAATGAAGTGATTCGCTCTCAAAACTTTGTATGGGGAACTACGTGATTCGGTTCGTAATTGGGGCGCCAATCACGAATAAGAGAGCGAATTACGAATGGGAGAGCGAATCACTTGTCGTGGAAACATCGTATAAAACTATGAAATTATAAAATCTCGTATACGCGTATGGTTCCAGGGATACGCCGCGTGAACGCGTAACCTTCTGGGAGGTGCCACGGTGGGTTCTAATATTTCCAGCTCAAATTTAGTATCCTGGCCTTGATAAAATACCACTTCTCATTACTGTGTCTAAATGCCTAAAGAAGTAAGTATGTATGTATGTATGCATCATGAGAGCTTTAGATTATAAGGACGAAGCCAACTCTACCTTTTCCATTAAATTAAATTTTTTCTGTCAGTAAGGCACTTATAATATAAATCTCCATAACAAATTTAAAATGCTTCCAGAGATTTTCTATTCTTCCAGAGATATGTATTAAGAAAGTTTTAGTATGTATGGGAGGCCATATATATTCGTAAGGCACGATCTTTAGACAAAAATCGTACCCTTACGGCGAAGTAAATTTGAATCAGTTATGTCAATCCGTTTTATTTTAATCGGCACTTGAATTACAGATTGTGAAAGACACAGTTAAAATTAATTATTTCTTGCTATTTAGTAATTTCGTAATTAAAGAAATTTTTTCTTTTGAAATAAAAAAATTCGGTGGATTTCGTAGTTAAAAGCACCGTATTTTGATATAAGTTTTATAATTATGTCAAAATTCGAAAGGAGAAAATTGCTTTCGAACACAGACCGTCTACAGACCGGCTTGCCGACATATAAAAACCAAGTTTGCATTTTTGACCGTCTGCAGACGGGATTGCCGGCTCGTAGGTCAACATTGAGTAAGAGAAAGCTGAAAATACGTCAAAGTATATCGACGAGCCCGTCTCCAGACGGTCTTGGTTTTTCTCCCCTGTAGTAAAAAGTTACTGTCACAGATCGAAATGGACATCATTTTTGGATTGCTCGTGCTAAAATCACCCATTCCTGAATTTTTCAACTCATAAAAAATTGGCATACTAGAGGGTTAATTTTTATAAATGAATCATTTTTTTGTTATGGTCATCAGATCTTTAATATGAAGGTCATCAGATCAGCACCGTAAGGTTTTATTTTTTGAAGTTACGACCTTTTTTAGCGGTGCACGGTGGTTTGAATTTTGAGGAAATGAAAAACCGACGCCATTTGAGACCTCTCTTCGTTCAAAAAGGGATGGACGAATTTACTTGAAAAATTTTCTGCCATCTTTTTAAAATATTAAACTCGATTTTGGCGTCTTAACGCCATGCGGGTTCACTAGTTAATGATACAAATATAATGAAAGTGTTGTGTTATTATTTGAGCTATGGTTTTTATAGTCTGTGAGTATGCGTATATGTACTTTCCATCTGTACACTGAAAATAAAATTTCGTAAAAGTGCTACGAAAATCTTTCGTAGTGTTGGTTTTTGTACAATGTACGAAACTTTCGTTCATAATACGAACACATTTTTCACAACGAAACGAGATTTTACGAACCATTCGTAAATATACCGAAACGACTTTCGTAAGGCATTTTTTCAGTAAAATTTACGAAATCGTACGTTTATTTTACGAAACACATTCGTAAAGCACTGAACAAATCTCTGTACGAATAATTTTGTATATTGTAGGAAGGCATTCGTAATATTTACGTACGGTTTTAAATTTACGAAATCTACAATTCTGTAATCGTACAATTTAGTTAATACTTTCGTATAAAGTACTAATGCAGAAACATGTTTTTTAAATTCGTACAACATACGAATATTTTCGTACAATATACTCAATTACCGGCAGTTGAATATTTCATCATATCTTTTGTATCGCGTGTCATTGCGGAATTAATTGTTGGCTACTGTGAAACGTATAATATAATTTTGAACGTTTTAAAAAGGGATTTTCTGGATAAAAAAAAAAACTATACAAAATTAAATATTAAAGCTGTGGATATAGGTACTATGCTTTTAAGCATACAATGTTTTTAAAATCGCCTACGCTGCGCCTTGCGCTGCAATGTGGGACTTGCTTTGCTTTTCAGACGCCTTATAATTTTCCTTTAAGTTATAGTCGTCAAGGAAAGAAACATCGATGAAGCTGCGAATCTGTCAAGTACCCTACATAAAAAATATTATAATGTTTAAGAAAGTAAAAGCAATATTTTTTATATTCTTTCATATTTTATATCTTATTATATTTAGTTTTGTTGAGTGTCATAGTTTAACACTTTGCATCAATATACTTTATTGAATGAAGCCTAAGCAATAAAGAAATATGTAGTATAGAACCTATTCGTATGCATATCAATAAAAGAATTAAGTTTTATTATAGGTAAAATAACCTTTTTTATTAATTCTAAACTACAGTGTAGTCAGAAAATTCTTCTTCTTTCGTAGAACGTATGATTGCTTTTATTATTAACACTATAAAAAACATGACTCAAATTATAGCACAAGACTTTCATTATATATTAATCAATAATGTTAAGCGTTTTTGCAAAACGTTTTGTTAAAAAAAACGCCTAAAATTAACGATAAAAACAAAATAAAAGTGTTGTGTTATAATTCGTAATATGTTTTTTACAGTGTGGAGAATGAAAGCAGATTTTGCGAAAGTAATTTCGTTAAATATACTAATTATTTCTGTGCATTTTACAAAAATTTCGTAAAAAAATAAAGAAATAGTACGATTTTTTTTTAGTAAATAGTACGAAATTCGTTAGTAAATAGTACGAAATTCTTTAATAAGTAGTACTAAATTCTTTAGTAAATAGTACGAATACATTCGTAAAACGTTCTAAAAATCTGATGCTTCATATTTTCGTAGTATGTACGAAAACGGTTTTGTACAATCAACGAAAAATTTCGTGGCTCAAAATGACGAAAAATTTCGTAAGATTTACGCAAGTTTTCGTTATATTTACGCAGATTTTATTTTCAGTGTAAATAAAAAATGAAATATTTTCAAACTTGTTTAATACTTGTAAAATACGGGTATAGGCAGATAAATGCACTATTCTTCCACCCATTACCATAATTTTATGGTGAATTTGGGCTACTCTTTTACACTGGAGTAAAATTCATTCAGTTTAAAACTAAATAAATATTCATTATTTTTAATTTGCGCGCTACCATTCCGCATGGCCTGGGTTCGAGTCCAGGTTCCGACCAACATCAAAAAAATAAACACTATTATCCAAAAGTAAATTGAAAAGAGCAATGAGGTTATCAAGAACCCCCTTTCTGGTTTCGAATAAGAAGACGAAATCAGGCTCAATCTAAAACAAGTAAGAAAGTCTAAGCTCGGGCGGAGCCGAACATTAAATACCCGGCGCAGGTACTAAGTATATGATTTTCACCTTTCCGAAAGGTACCGCTACATGGTAAGCCGGGGTGTATCAATTTTGAGTAAATTAGCGTTCTTAAATTTCGAAACATTGAAGTTTCAAGCATATCTGAAATTTGCCGTTATATGAAAAGTGGTCGTATTTTTAATCTGATTCCAATAATTTTCAGCGTTTTGCTTCTATGTGGCAAGCACAATAATCATACCGAGTTTGGTACAAATTGGTAGAACGGTTACCGAGATACATATATGTGATCATAAGTGCGCGGTGCCACGCCCATTTTCCAAAATTTTATCTTACGCGTATTTCTTGGTAAAGAATTGATGCCAGCATAAATCTTGAGTAAATTAGCTTTAATATTTATTGATTTATCGAAGATTTCGTATTTCTCCAAATTACCGTTATATGGGATGTAGGCGTGATTATAGTGCGATCTTAAAAATTTTCGGTCATTTCGTATGCTGTAGCAAGGCTAACAACTGTGCCAAGTTTAGAAAAAATTGGTGCAGCGGTTACCAAGATATACACATGTATCCATAAGTGGGCGTGGCTACGCCCATTTTCGAAAAATTTATAATATTCTTATTTTTCGTCTACAAATTATTATACATAGCAATTTTGAGTGAATAATCTTCAGTAGTTACTAAATATCTCAGTTTTCGTATTTCTGAAAATTACCGTTATATGGGAAGTAGGCGTGGTTATTGCCCGATTTTGCCCATTTTCAATACCGTCCGTTCGACGCTCGAAAGAAGTGCACATACTAAGTTTCGTTAAGATATCACAATTTTCACTCGAGTTATCGTGTGCACAGGCGGACGGACAGACAGACGGACGGACGGACAGACAGTCACCGCTTAATCGATTTCTCTTTTCATTCTGATCATTTATGTATACATTTGTCTATATCTATCTCGAT
>NW_023458568.1:18920194-18923598 GCF_013731165.1 Rhagoletis pomonella | reverse complement strand
AGCGGTAGCTTTCGGAAAGGTGAAAAACATATATTTAATACTTGCACTTTTTTCTAATAGCGGTCGCTCTTCGGTAAGCAATGGCAAACCTCCCGGTCAAGGTGCAGGGGTGGTGGTTTTAAGAGTTGTGGTCGAAATTTCAAACCTTAATTTAAGGTGACGTGCAATAATGTCAATGGAACTAATGTTAATGACATTAATATACAGGCCAAAAGTAAAATAATGGCAATGACATTAATGCACATGCCGAAAGTGAAATAATGTCAATTGACATTAAGGCCCTTTGGAATTGATTCATCCTCTAAAATTGAAGTATGTACGCAAACGCGAACCGCCGTGGTGTTATGCATTTCTAAAGCTGTGTATTTTGTTAATGTTTTTGATAGAGCAATAACGTCCATGGATTTTATTGCGCTTTCGAAAAGGTAGTGGACATCAGTTACTAGGACGCCATTGTTGTTCTTACAAGAGTACGTCCTGGCCTTAAAATCCATGTATTACGAAACCGAAAATTTAATTAGTTCTTATAGTGTCGGACAAATTAATAGGGCCACGACATTTGGCCAAGTTTTACTATTTTTCTTATGATGGTGTAATGTTTATAAATGTTTTTTTAAAGTTCAGCTTTTTATCTAACAAAATCCAAATTTCAAACATTGTTCAAAAATCATAAAAATTCGGCAAAGTTGAAGTTTGAAAGTGATTTCTACACTGAAAATAAAATCTGCGTAAATATAACGAAAACATGCATACACCTTACGAAATTTTTCGTAATTTTAAGCCACGAAAATTTTCATTAATTGTACAGAACCGTTTTCGTACATATTACGAAAATGTGAGACTTTAGATTTTTAGTATACTTTACGAATGCCTTCGTACTATGTACTAAAGAATTTCATATTAATTTTTTTGTTTATTTTTACGAAATTTTTGTAATATTGTTTTCGTTAAACCTGCAGTTGTTGCTTTCATTCGCCACACTGTAAAACTTAGTGCGAGTTATAACACGACAGTTTTATTCTATTTTTATCGTTTATTTGGATTTTGTTTTGCAAAAATGCTTAGCATTTATGATCAAAATATAATGAAGGTGTTGTGTTTTCTTTTGAGCTATGGTTTTATAGGCTGTGGGTATACGTATACTTTAAATCTGTAAATAAATAATGAAATCTTTTCAAACTTGTTTACAATATCGAAAAACTTGCATAGGACAGCTAAATTTTAATTAAAAAATACGGGTATAGGCAGATAAATGCGCTATTCATCCGCCATAATTTTATGGTAAAGTTGTGTTACCAAATAAAAACACTGTTGATTTTCTTTTAGACTGGAGTACAATTCGTACAGTTTAAAATTAAATAAATATTCATTATTTATAATTTGTATTCCGATTGAAGGCCGTTGTGGTGTAGTGGTTAGCAGTGCGCGCTACCATTGCGCATGGCCTGGGTTCGAGTCCAGTTTCCGGACAACATCAAAAAAACAAACACTATTATCCAAAAGTAAATTGCAAAAAGCAATGAGGTTATCAAGGACCCCATTTCTGGTTCCGAATAAGAAGACGAAATCAGGCTCAATCTAAAAAAAAAGAATTTATTTTAATGAAAGAAAATAAATAAGACTGAGTTTTAGTCTTACCAAACGAAAACCATAAGGCAATAGAGCTGCAAAACTATCGATTGTACTATAGATAGTTTTATTTTTGGAAAAATATCGATTATTTTCTGGCGACAGTCGATAGTTTCGATAGTGCCGGTGCATTGAAATTTTGTGATCTTTTCTTAAATAAGTGACGATGTAAATTTAACTAAGGAAAATATTTAGAATTTCACGTTTAAGATGTAATATTTATACTTACATATGTGAAATATTTACATTTACATACAGTGACGAGCAAAACTGTAACATGGTGTAACACTTTTCATTTCAGCCACCGCTATCTTTCCAAGTTCTAACGACTTTCATACTTTTGTTGTATATTCTTATTGGTACACTGAAAATAAAATCTGCGTAAATACAACGAAAAGTTGCGTACATCTTACGAAATTTTTTGTCATTTTGAGCCACTAAAGTTTTCGTTGATTGTACAAAACCGTTTTCGTACATACTACGAAAATATGAGACATCAGATCTTTAGTACATTTTGTTATGGTATGCATACATTGAGAGCAGCTGTGAGTGTAGGCGGCATGACACAATGAGGTGCACTGTGGCTAGTCATGTCGGCTGGGCGGGGTTCTTGCCTCACTACTGTTCCCTGCGCCATAGCAGAGAAAAGTCATGCCTGTCAAACATCCCAACGGACGGACACACAACAATTCAAAACTCAAAAAATTAAAAAAAATCCTTTACAAACAAAAAAAGGTGGAAAAGAAACGTTAAATTAAATATTTAAAATAAACTGAAAGCGAAAGGAAAAATACCAACACTAAAACCCTGAAACAAAAGAAATTAACCAAAACAAAAAAAAAACCTAAGGCCGAATATGGTTGGGGCCACTGGTGGAAGTGTGGCCCCTGGTGCTGACCCACCCTCATCCATGGTCATCGGCGCACCCTATTCCCGATAACCCCATTTGTAAAATTCCTAAGTGCCTTCCTAAATAATAAGGACCAGCATTCCCTTTTTAAATTACAAAAATTTATTCAAAATTCATTTCTTAAAACTAATTCTTAAAAGCTTAAAGTTCTTAATCCTATCGTCTAAGTCTCTTTAGCCTAAGGAAGTTAAATTTTAAGTGTGCATCCTAAAACTAAGTATGCTAAGTCTATGTATGGGTTGTAAGTTAATTTAAGGTAAGTACCCTGTATATATAATTAAGGTAAGTGTTCACCCTAAGGTTAGGTATAAATAAGTAAACTACGTTAAGTCTACTTACAAAAAGTAATACCAGGTAGTGGTATTTACAGTAAATGACAACAGCTAAGCATATGTATGATAGGTCAGGTAAGAAAATGCAGGTGAGTAAATCAGGTGAGTTCGGTAATTTGGTTTGAGTAGTTATAAGATAAGGTTTGTATGCTAAATACGGTAAGGCAGGTAAGAACTTCAAGTATATAAGTAAATCTAATATCTCTTTTCTTTTGGGTGTATTATTAGTTATTTATATGGTTATATATTATATAGTGACCGTTTGTTGTTATGATTTTTAATGTTTATCTAAAATTATTTTAGTTGAATTTACGTTAAATTTTTATTTATTTTCTTTTTCTAAAGTTGTATCGTTATTTCATTTATGTATATTATATTAAAATTTTGGTGTTTATTTAGTTATTTAAAATTTGCGCGTTTGGTTGTTGTGGTTTTATTTAGATTAATTTAGTTTATTCTTATTTTATTTGGTTTTTTTAATATTATTATAATTTATCATAAAGAGTATTTAAACTTAATTAAGGAAAGAAAAA
>NW_023458568.1:18901962-18920094 GCF_013731165.1 Rhagoletis pomonella | reverse complement strand
CTTTCTTCTAGAGAGCGTAAATAAAAAGTGCAATATTTGAATGAAATTCGACTGAACTTTCTTTAATTTTGCACAAGGTTTGGAACTTTGATTTTTGTTTTTGTTGTAGAATTAACCATATTTTTATAAACAATTAGCCAAAAATAAAATATTTAAAAAATAGTTGCCCATATTGTAAAAAATCGCTGTACCTAAACTTTATTGACTGACTGTATATTTATGTATATACATAGAAATGTACATATGTACATGTAGTTATAGTATAATGGAATATCTGCATGTTATTTTGTTCCGTAATAATTGCATTTTTTATTATAATAAGGATAATAAATGAAACATACTGCGTATATCTACTTAACATTGAATAAAGAGTAAAGTGGAGGTCTGCTGAAGAGAAGCAGGGACCGAAAATAACAGGCCAAATATTTTTCAAGTCCGAAATGAAAGTGATTTCCTGATAATATACAAACCGCTTATCGAAATTAAGTATAAAATGAAAGAGGACAGAAATAGCTTTTAAACACAAATAACGAACGAAGGTTACCACCTCCATCTTGTGTAAAAGCCCGTTCCTTTAGAAAAAGTTAAGCTACCAATGAAGAAAATCGATATATAAATAAGAAAGTAATGATTAAGTAACGAAAATACGCAAAGATTTTTTTTGAAGAAAAAGTGTTACTCATACGCCACATACACCTTGAGCTCGTGGCCATTTTTTTAATGAAAATTTTTTGTGGAAAAGCAACAATAATTTGAAAAAAAATGGTATAAATGATAGCTATTTCGGAAATCACCACATTTCGTCATCAGACTTCTTTCAGTAGGATTCGAACCGACGATCCCACTGACTCAGCCAGTTGCCTATGCACCGTAATAAGTACGCCTTGTAAATTATCGTTTGCTTTTTTCCACTATTTTCATTTTTGTTATGCCAACACAATCAAGCGCAGCTATTCCGCTGCAATTCACTTCATCATGTGGTTGGTGGTATTGTTGGTTTTTGCTTATAATTATATTTTTAGAATGTTTAACTTTTTAGGTGTGCTCGTCCTTAAGTTAATTACGGTAAACTGAATAAGGGTAATTTCCAAATATCTCGAAAAGTTATCCATAGAAAAAGAATTATCTCGCTTTCCGGAATCACCGGGCAATTCTACATAAGAATTGGACAGTGGCATCCATAGAACATTTTTGCTGTAAACCAGAATAATAAGTATGATTTGGGCGTCATGCAAAGGTACACACATATAGAAAAATACCACGCAGATACTCCATTATACTGAAAAGTGTACGCTTGAAATATTCTTATATTCGTTTCAAATGAATATAATTTTTTTGCAGTCTCACATATATGTATGTATGTATGTATCCTCTGTAACAAAGTTCATAGTCAAAGCAAAGGGGAAAAAACATCTCCTTTGCAATGTCCTTGAAGTCTATTCAGACTACCGGAATCGCTTTTTCTCATTTATTAGCGCCCGACATCGGCAATTTCCGGACAACTCGTTTTTGAGTCGCGAATGAAAGACAGCGCATTTCGAATACTAGCGATGTGATGTTAAATCTGTATGCATTTTTCCTTCGCGATAAAAGAAGTGCATGCCAAAATAAAAAACCATATTGCATTTCCTATGTCCATGAATACTTTTTGTTTATTTCATTATTAAAAATTGTATGTAAATACATTCATATGCATGGACGTATTCACAGCGATTAAACCAAGTATTTGAAATTTATTGCGACAAAATAACAAAATTTAAAAATACCTGAAATAATCAGTATACCTAACTGAAGGCAATTGGAAATGCCAAGTGAAACTTTACTTTATTTACAAACTAGATATTATTTTCATTTCTTGAAACTGAGTTTAAAAATAATATACTGTCACGACCTTAGGAGCTAGGCGATTGCGTTTCTCGACTATTACATTACCTGCAAGTGAAAAAGTGCGCTCACTAGCTGCACTACTAGCTGGTATTGATAATATTTTAAATGCTAAGCTAGAAAGAGTTGGAAACTCAAGTTTTTCGGTTTCCCTCCATTGCATGGCATCAAAATTGCTTTCATATTGTGTTATTTTTTGTGAATACTTCTCAATTTCCGCAGTTAATGTTAAAGGTGTACACGGATTTTGAGGGGTTATTGCATCTGGGAAGAAAAAATAGTGACCCGTCGGCGGGGTTACCTCAGCTAAATTTTCTGGGGAATTTTCTGTATTTATAGTTGTGTCGATAGGAAAACAATCAGTTTGGGGTATATTGCGTTGGCAAAAGTCTTTAACCTCTGCGATTGAAATTGAGTCTAAAACATTGTTAGTAGGAGGATAGAGGAAAACTGCTACCTTATGCCGGATGTCTAGGTTAGGTATCAATTTTTGGTCTATTTATTGCAAAATATTTGATTTCAAAACTGAAATAGGAACAGGGAAAGAAACCAGGAGGTATTTCGCAAATTTTCTTAAGACGTCTTATCGACAGATATACGTAAGAGATTGTCACGTATTTTGAGCCTTCAAGCTTTTTGGAAATAATTTCAAAATTCTCACACAACTTCACCAATGATTGCAAAATATTAAAATTAATATTTGACACTTTTTCCAACTCTGAGTTTGCAATCAGCTGTTCTTTGATTTTTTCCTAATTGTCACATATTGATTTAAACATATAATAATTAGAGTTCCAGCGTGTTACACAAACATTTTTCAATGTTGTATCTAGAAATGCTGTAAATTTGCTTTTTTAAAATATTTCACTAACTTTTTACTATCAATTCATAACTTTAATTCTGCAGTTGAATCAAATGCTGCTTGTAGAACATTTGCAAATAAATGGTTGCAGCAATTAAGGCGTGTATTATTTTCTAACGCCTTTTTCATATTTGAGCCTCTGTCGGTGATAAAAGTAATTTTATCATAGCTTGTAATACCAAACTCAGATAAGATGCTTTCAAGCTTAGCTCGAATATTCCTGCCGGACGACCTTTCAAAATCAAGGGTTTTGGCCCCCAGTACAAACTCTTCAAATATTCCATTGTAAAAAAGTGTATGGTTGCACATAAGAAATTTCCGTTTGTAAAAGTCTCACACCACATATCAGCAGTAACGGAAGCACGTCCCGCATTTACAACACTTTGAAGTTTTCTCTGAATTTCTTCTTTTTTCAGTTGCAGTCCGAGTTATATTCCGGGAGATTGTTGCTGGATGAGAAATCAAATCGTCAACATCTAAGTGCTCTCCAAACTTGTGACCGATTTTAATAAGGTCACGGGCTACATTCTTAAATCCGTCACCATTTAAGGTTGCAAACGGTCTGCAGTCTGCTATCGTCCAATTCACACACGAAAGAAATCTATGCAAAAAAAAAGTTATGTACAAAAAGCTTACATAGCACTTTTTATTGTGTTTACTCTTTTTTTGTCCTTGTCCTACTTGTACGAAGAAAATGGCTTTAGTTTTCCTTATGAGGCATTTGTGGTTTGCGTTCCGCTATGCCGCACAATAGCGTCGGATTCACGGCAGCATACAAATTCTTTAATAGCGCATCCAATATCATCTTCTATTTCACAAAAAACAGACCACACTTCACTACGACCCATGATGCAATAATGAAAGGTGTTATACGTTGGCAACTTCTCGCTCTAATCCGCCATCTTGAACTACCTTAGGAGAAACTGTGTTGTTTCTTTGCTAATTTCACTGAACATTTCCCAAAATATTAGAAAAAAATTCTAAACAAGCCACATTGATTCAATTTTCGTTGCTCGTTTTGTTCTTATTCGCTGACATTTGTTTTCTAATTGCTTGAAATTTGGTAAGTATTGTAATAAAACCGAATTATTTTACAAATTAATTATAATTTTGCATTTATTAGGTAATTTCCTTAGTGTTTTCCTGGCCGACCTGTGCTGGTATTGTAATTAAGAGCTAATACACGTAAGTTACAACATATTATTTTGACTTCATTGATGAAACATTCCATTTGCAGCATTCTCTGGTGAACTGCAGCTGCGGCCGAATTTGATTGTGTGCATCATCCTGCAGATATTTTGAAGTAAGTTGGAACCAGCTCTTTGTTATTTCAAAACCTAATGAACCATTTATTTGCAGATTCTGCTGTGCTGCGTTCCTGCTCCGCCCGTGTATTGCTCCGCCCGTGTTTTATAGTGTTGCGTCCCAGTTGCGCCTTTGCATTAGTGTGTGCGTTGTGCTTTAGACACGTTGAAGTAAGTTGAAACCAGGTTTTTGTTTGTTAAAAACCTAAAAAGCCATTCATTTGCAGATTGTTTGTATGCTTCTGCTGTGCTGCGTTACTGCTTCACCCGTGTATTAAATTGCAGCGTTCCTGTTAATATAAGCATCGTCGTTTAAGTACAAAACCGCGTAACTGACATTTGCTGCTAAAAATTGGATTTGCTCACACAAGTTCTTGGCTCAATCCTTATCCATTCTTCCTGATACATACTAGCCAAAAATGCGATTGCTTTTTAAAAAAAGATAAAAAAATCAAAGGTAATTTTTAGCCACTTCAAACTTGCATATAATAAGACTAAAATTGAAGGGGCTATAAAACTGAGTGCTCAAAAAATTCTAAGACTTCTGAGAAAAAAATGTGAATTTTGGGTGAAAATTTGTTGTATTTTTTGTAGTTTTCTACGAAGTTTTAAAATTCGGTTCTTATGGGTTTTGTTACAAATTGAACTTTATTTTTATTGTAAATTCTTAGAAATAAATTAACATGAGAGGGAAATAATATCACTTTGAAATAGGGTTGCTATTGATATGACCGATACTGTATGTATATAATAAATTTTGTACAATTAAAAATCAAAGTGGATTTACTAAAATGAACACAACGTATTAATTATAAATTCTGAAATATATTATTAATTTCAAAAACAAATAAATAATTTGGATGTACGTGAACTTGGGTAATGTATGTATAATTGTTTATATGATTCCTCAAAGTATCCCTTATATAACACTGTGGAACACAACAAAACCTTAGTGCGAATATATCAGGTTTGATAGCTGTTGGCATACCAATAATGCCTCATACTCAGATTTACTAGATCAATTCGTGTTCTCCGAGAAAAAAATTTTCACGATCCAAAAATCTGAAAAATCTTTTTTCTCCAAATTTTGAACATTTATCGTTTTTGGCCTATATTTTATGGTAAATACCATACAAAGCAAATATAGGCCAAAAACGAAGAATTTTCAAAATTTTTAGAAAAGAATTTGGCCGCTATACTCAGATTTTTGAATCGTGACATTTTTTTTCTCGAGAACACGAATTGATCTAGTAAAACTGAGCATGAGGCATTATTGGTATGGTCAACAGCTATGAAACCTGATATATGCGCACAAGAAGGTCATATGAAAGAGGGGGACAAAAGATCACACGTAAATTAATTCCTCTATTTGGCCTGTACAATATAAGGGAAACATTTCAAATTCACAAGGGATAATTTTCTTAGTGATGCGGCTTATATAAGGAGTTATATATGCCATACTGTTCTAGCTGGGTATTCATCAGCTCAAAAATTTTAAGCATATTATCATATTTCTGTGAATAAAAACACGCCTTATTATATTATTTTAATTATCTACAACTTTATGAGACTACCAAGCCATATGTATACCTATTCAGATAATCGGAACGCTGTTGAGAAGGCATAAAATTTAGTACTTTTTCAACTAAAGGGCTTTTTTTCTTCCCGTTTTTCTTGTACTTCCAAAATACAATATTGACCTAAGGTAGTTCGATTTCGAGCTGTCACAACGTACAACATCTTTCATTATTGCATCATGACTACGACCTATACTTTTATTACCTTTTCTTAGAACACCGCTTTTGAGTTTTTCGAAATATTTTCAATTGTATTTGACATAATATACGCACGTCAGAATCTTACAATAAAAACGGTAGAACATATAACTCTCGAATGAATACAACAAGTCGTTTATACAGAACGAGTATCTCAATATACATGCAACGATTCGGTTCGTTTGAAATTGTACAAGTGTATGATTCAAACAAGGAAAACTGTTCACTGCGTTGACTCGGTATAAAATTTAAAAGCAAGTTGCGGCTCTTACGCTTGACGTTTTTCATGCATCAAATCATACGTACATTAGTTCAGTATAAACGAACTCCAAATTCAAGTAGCTCCTTTGTTTTTCTCTGATGTACATATCTACATACATACATATATATGTACAAATGTGTTAACTTAAACGACCCTGTAGTTCTGCTGGAGTTTTGCTGGTGAGCGGTACTGGTGATTCCATGCATTACAGATTATTAGGCGATTCGCTGGCGACAGGTTATGCGACGCCCGTATTGAAAATATCACATACTAGCGATTTTTTGTATTACTGGTCGTTAGGCAATGCGCTAGCGATTAGAATCGCCACTTTTGCACCAGGTAATCGCTAGCGAAAGGACAAACCACGCGCAACGCTCGGTACGCCTCAATGACATTGCCATGTTAAATTCGTTAGGCAAAGGAATTGGTATCGCTAATATCGGGTGACCGGTACTCACTACTGGCGGGTCAGCGAAATCGTTAGTGGTATCCGGACGGGTACTAGCGACAAAAATTGCGACACCAATTCCTTTGCCTAACGAATTTAACATGGCAATGTCATTGAAGCGTACCGAGAGGGTGCGCGTGGTTTGTCCTTTAGCTAGCGATTACCTGGTGCACAAGTGACGATTACTAATCGCTAGTTCTTTGCCTAACGACCAGTAATACATAAAACCGCTAGTGTGAGATATTTTCAATACGAGCGTCGCATAACCTATCGCTAGCAAATTGCATAACAATCGGTGATGCATGGAATCACCAGCACCAGCTACCAGCAAAACTCCTGCAGAACTACAGGGGAGCTCTTCTGCATCCTATACATACAAAAATTACATTACATCCATACATACGTATGTACATACATATGTACATTAGAGTGGTCCAAAAAATAAAGTCGGAGTTTAATGCCGGGATTGTTCTATATCGAAAAAAATATAGCCGTAGTTTTTTATTTTGAAATCAGAAAATATTTAGGTAGTGCTCAAAGCGCTCGAAGTTTTCCATGTGTTTTATATGGAGAAAAAACAAATTTTCGTAGAAATGGTATAAAACCCTTGAAAATCTAAATTTTTCGAACGGAGAACTGTGGTTCTCTTCAGGAGACTTCCAGTATTAATATCCAATTGTTTATTTAACCATTTTTTATGATTAAAGATTTTTTATTGGTACCACCCCCCAATGCATTTTCTAAGGGCTTTGGAGGACCTAAAAATATAGTTACCACGAAAAAATTGTTAAAGAAACAATTGCGTATTATTGCCGGGAATCTGCTGAAGATAAGCAAAGTTTTCCGATCGAAAAACATTGATTTTCCAGAATTGTACACTATTTCTACGAACAGTTGTTTTTTTCCCCATATAAAATACATGGAAAACTTTGAGCGCTTTGAGCACTCCTTAAATTTTTTTATTTCAAAATAAAAAAATAGGGGTATATTTTTTTCCGTATATAACAATCCTAGGGGGCGGCGGCATTAAAAAGCCGACCTTATTTTTTTACATACATTTTAGGACCACTTTAATGTACATATACAGCTTGAAAACAGTTGATTGAAAGTACGTACATCGAACGAGTCATACGTACTTTTATGCTTCATGTTCAACTCATTGACATGTACATTTTTTTCGAACCAAATCTTGGTTGCGTATATTTTAAACAAGCTTTCCTATCGAACAGCTTTTCATGAAACATATACTTGCTTCGCTTGTATTGCCGTACTGGAGTACAACTCATTCGTATGAGTTGCCTTGCAACGTGTTGGCTCGAAACTCGAAATTGTTACTCGAAGCATATCACTGATTTGTACTTCACATTTAGAAATACATGCATATGGGCAAATCTAAAAAACAGGTAACCTTGGTGGTTTTTAGCTTTGTTTTCACTGTTGGAAACTATATCAAGCTGGTTGCTTTTGGATATAATTCATTGACGTATACTTGAAGCCTCAAACAAAATTTGTATCAATTTGCCGCATAACTTTTCAATTATAGGTGTTTAAATAAAAAATAATAATGAAAACAAGTGAATTTTTTATGTAATTTTTAAGAGGTGAAAAATTAATTATGCCATAACTTTTGAAGCACACCATATACTGATTTGAAATTGTATGTGCAATTAGTACTTATGTGTACACTTCAAATGTAGTAGGTATGAAAAGTGTGCATTAAAAAATAAGGAAATGGCAAGTAACTCAAAGTCTGTAATTCCACATTTCACAATTTTCAAAATTTTCGGTTTATCGCGTATAGTTTTTGAAGCATTTAAGTTTAAGAACTTTTTAAGTATGTATTGTATACTACAAACAATTACGAATAATTTCATACCTGAGCAATATTCTGCGATCTTGAGCGTAATTTTTATTCCAAAAACACTTTAATTAAATCCGCATTTGGAAAACACGTCGAAACGATCTAAGTCTTTCTATAACTGCTAGTCCTTATAAAATTACATATACCTGTAAAATGCTTCAACAAATTTATCTCTAGAAGTGTGTAAAAACCCTGATTTACTACTCTTAATGATGCTACTTCTTTTAGTCAGAATATTTCGAGAGTGGTATCAAAGCAACTTTTTTTCGACAAATGTTCTGAGAGTTGCTCTTACTTAATTGGAGCCTTCTGAATTCAATGGCGTCCTAAGTTTTACCCTATTGGCTCCACTTTTCGAGATAGCGGTACTTGAAACTTTCCTTAAATTTTAACTATTTTATAAAAAAAAGACCCTGGGTTTTGAAGATAGTTTACTAAAATTTTGCACATAACCGTTTTTTAATATTACCTTATTTATTCCATAAAATCATCGAAATCGGTTCACTAAAACATATAGCTCCCATACAACTGATTGATCTGAGACGTTGTTTTGCGTTAAACAGGTTAAAATTTAGTATAGGTTCAATTTAACATATATATACATATAGCACGCATACAATTTATTATTCAGATATGAAGTTAGAGTTAGTGCGCAAAAACACATATCTGAGTAATCAGTTGTATTGGAGCTATATGTTAATGTTAACCTATTTCGATAATTTTAAGGAATAATTAAGGTAAGATTAAAAAACTGTTATGTGCAAAATTTTAGTAAAATAACTTCAAAATTGAGGGAGTTATTTATAAAATAGTTAAAATTTAATCAAATTTTCAAGGTCCGTTATCTCGAAAACCGGAGCCAATCTGGTAAAACAGGGCATGCCATTGAATTTAGAACATCCCAATTAAGTGAGTTCAACTTTCAAAATCTTTCCTCAAAGCTTACAACTTGAACAGCGTAATTTCAACCCAGCTTATTCTTTTGTTTTCTATTTCATGCTTATTCCTCGTCTAACTTTTGAAGCACTTGATGAATATGAATTACACTTATATTAATAGATTTATTAAGAGATTACGAATAAAATGATATATAAAACATAGGTGTGCTCACAAATTTAAAAATTAAAATTTTTTGTTTGAAAGTGTACCTATTTTTTAGTTTTTCCCATATATATACATATATGAAAAGGTGTGTCTTTTGAAAGTATTAGACTTGCTTGTGAGAAGGAGTAAATCAAAGTTGCTGAACTCAGGTTACTATTTCTTCTAACTCATTAAAGTGCATCTTATCCAAAGTAATTTCGTTATTTGAATTTATGCTTATTGCCTTTTAATTACAAATATACGTGGTGCGGAAAAAAATATACCTTTATCAACCATTTTGTTTTCGATATTTCCGATATTCAATATATCGATATTATTTTAGTAGATATATCGGTATCGGATATTGTGAATTTAGAATATCGCGATACCGATATACCGAATTTTCATTGGCGATGCGCATCCCTACTTCAAATCGAATGATATCATTTATGCAAGTATTAATGCCAAGAGAACACGCCTCGATCCAGATGCAGTACCACCAAAGATGTTACCTGCCATTTCATCAGATGAGAGGTAATGATCAAAGTGTGGGTATGTTCTCAAATGCATTAGTGCAAAGGCATATCGTAAAAATAACGTCCAATAACTACAACCGCAGTGCGCCAAACAGATGTGAAGTATCGCATAAAATTTATACTTTCGCCAATTTAGTAATAATAAATGGTCCTGATTTGCAGTAATTAATTTGGGAAAGAATCCTTAATCTTAATGTGTATATATATATAATATAGGGAAATCTTTTGAGATGGGGACATTCTGCGTACTGGCATATTGTTTACGAGACAAAGCAGCTGCACTGCCAAGTGCGGTTTCTGTACCTTCGTCAATACTATTTATATGTGTAAATATCAGTAAATAGTTATGCACAACAAAATACGGTTAAATGACTAATTTATTTACTAAAATCGAGAAAAACAGGAAGGAAAAAAAAAATATTGAAAAACACCCTATCCAGAATTTGGTTGAAGAACGCCCTACCTCAGAATTCGGCTCCAAACCAAAGCCGAAAGAGGGTTAATGTAAACAAATATACGAATTGTTTATATTTAAATTTTCAAATAAGCGTACGTCAAATATTGATTTCACTTTGGTTATTACATTATGCTTATTCCATAGTGAATAATTGACAAAAAAGTTATTCCTCCGTCGCTCAGAATTTCTCAGAATAACTAAGGCTTGAAATAAGGAGGAATAACGACAATTCAATAATATGGCTGTTAGAGAAGAAGTATGGATATCAAACTAAAGAGGAAATCCTGTAGAATTTAAACAGATTTAAGTTTCTGGTAGAGAAGGACTGGTAAGTATTGAAAATGTCCTTTTAAAATTTTATAATTGAAATTTCGCAATATTTGTTTTTGAACCAATTATATTTTAAACACTTATATAAACTCGATAACATCCTCGAAATTCGTACTTCTAACTTTATCATCTTAAAAACTTGCCTGTTCGTCCTTGTGAATCCAAAAAATTTTAATTTTTTTTTAATTTAGAAGAAATTTCCTCTTTCATTTGGTACCCATATTTTTATTCTACATTGCATTTAACTATTTCAATAATTTTTGGAATTAATCATATCTTTGAAATTACAAAGTCCTTTAAAATAAATCTTGACGTCAGAGAGAAAAAATAAGAACGCCACTTTAAATAAAAAAGTAGGTTTCAAACCCATTTATTTATTATTTATTTTATAATATATCGACTGCTGAGTGGAAGATCGACCTATCTCGGCAGCCAGTTGGAAAGCGTCCTGTCTCAAAAAACTTTTCAAGCACGCTCTATTTCAGAATTTTTTTGAAAAACACTCTATCTCAGAATTTGGGTGAAGAACGCCCTATTTCAGAATTCGATTCATAAATGCCCTATCACACTTCAAAATGTATTGAAAATGTGCTGATATAAGGCGTTTTTGAAACGAATTCTGAAATAGGGCGTTCTTCAACCAAATTCTGAAATAGGACGTTTTTGAAAAGATTTTTGAGATAGGGCGTTTTCGAACTGCTGAGCCTAAGATCGACGACATCCCGAAAATCCCGGCATCGTAAAAATCTGAAAAATTAACATCCCTAATATGTTTGTATATAAACAAATGAGAACAATTTAGCAATCGCTGAAAGTGCAAAGTGGAAAAAAACTTCAAATATTACATTTTTGATAATTAAGAGTGACAGATTTCAAATTGTTAGTTTATTTCCAATGAGGATTTTTCTCAACGCCTAACGCATTTTCCAATATTACATTTACTACTTGTCATGATTTTTGAATGTCTCCACACTGCACTTAAAAAGTTATACTCAAAAACCGTAACATTAAAATAAAAAAAATAAATAAGTTACAACAACTCGTCACATTTGTTATCAAAATGGCCCAAGTTTTTTTATAAAAAGTTAAAGTTCATTAATAAAATTAATTTAAAGGTGAGTGACACAAAAGCATTCGGTGCCGGAGATTTGCCTATATCGTCACCTGAAATGCAAAAAAAAGTCGTACCTAATAAAAAATTAAAAATTGATATGAGGGATTTCATCGAATTACAACTCCCACATCATTTTATGAAAAATATAAAAAATATTGCTTATTCTAAAGTACGGTTTCATTAAACCATTAAAATCAGACAGAGGAACAGAATTAGTAAATGAACTAATGAGTAAGGCATGTAATTTACTTAACATTGGCGATTTCGCGCCAATTTGGCGATTTTTTTGGATATTTGCGCGCAAAAATTTAGGAAATCGCCATTGGCGATTTTTTCCCTTCAAATAAACGTTTTCCAATTATATAAATATACAAAACTTAGTTTTCCACGATAATTTTACAGAAGGGGCTAATGAACTGCGCGATAAACTTGACTTAAGAAGCATATTAAAAGACTGTCAAAAATGTTTAATCACCCTAATCGAAGAACTTTTGAAACGATTACCTAGTCAATTAAATACTTCTAAAAAAGCTTTGGTTTTGTCACCAGAAAAGTGTGTGAATAATAAGAGGACGAGTTTCAGGGACCTGCCAATTCACTATTTAACTTTGAGGGAAAGAAAAGCAGCGGAAACTGAATATTTAAATATTTTAACTTTTCCACGGAATTACTTTTCTCAGAACCATTCCATCCGACTCTGAAGAAATAAAATGTTTGGAAATATAAGTAAATTCATATTATTATCCTTGCCGCACTCACATGCTTTGTTGAGAGCGTTTTTTCCGTAATGAATTCAACAAAAACTAAGATTCTAAATTGGATGAGGTTGGAAAGCCTTAATTCAATAGTTCGAGTAAAGTGTTATATGAAGGCTAATAGTTTCTGCTGCAAAACGTTTCCAATATCAAACAGTATGTTATCAAGGTTGAATAGCTCAATATATGACAACAGAAATGTAAATCATTCAGACACTATAGGTGACTTTGAAGAAATTGTGGAAATAGCTGACCTCGCCTTATTATAGGTTTTTATCTAATTGTGTGCTTAATCAATTAATATGAGTTCTAATAAATTTAGTAATTGCGCAGTCCTATTTCAAAATATGTTGAAACCAATATTGTTTGTACATCGCTATTATATAAGTGATTTGTATCATTTATTATTACCCTTTGAGGGTATTATATTCGTTTTTGGTTTTAAAAACTATATTATAACAAGATCTCATTTTTAAAATAAAAGATTTGTTAATTCGATTTCATGAATATTATTTAAAAAAAAACTGGTGATTTTTGGCGTTTTTTTTTAGAAATTGCGCTCTTATTTTAAAAAAATTTGGAAACCCTGTTTGTGATAAAAATAAGTGAAACGTGTTTTTTTTTTTTTAAGTTTTTTTAGAGGTCGCGCTGGTCGGTCGGCTGATTTTTGAAAATTTGAGATCAGATTCGTAAACAGCAACCCCAGAAACCCACTGGAAACGAGTTTAAGCCCTTGTCAATAGTTAAAGCGTTTAGTATCAACGTTTTTATTTTAGTATATTTTTTTGATCGCCATATTGGATCCGCCATTTTGAATTAAAAAAATTGACTTCAGATTCATAATCAGCGACCCCAAAAACTCCCGAGTGCCGGGTTTCCAGAAATACAAACATTAAAAAAAAGGTTCCCATTTTGGATCCGCCATTTTGAATTTAGCAACCCCTAGAACTCCGTGGTAACAATTTCCAACCCATGATAATGCGTAAATCGTTCAGTATCAACCTCTTAATTTGAGGAGTATCTTTTTGAGAGCATATTTTCGGGAACTAGGCCCATTCTAACTGTCCAAGACAGGTATGTAAAAAGAGAATATTCCCCAATAATATCAGAGTAATTATATGTAAAAACCACATGTTTAGCTGCATTTTAACATGTCACAAAAATAAAAAAAATTAGAACATCAGCATTTTTATAAAAAACCGACCAGCGCGGCTCTAAACAAAACTTTTTTCAAAATAAAAAAGTACCCCCCCTTTTTTTTATCACAAATAACAATATTTTGATGTAGCGTTTATGAATTTCCAAAAAGAGTGTTTTTATGAACCACTCTAAAGTGGATATCATATTACACTTTTGCTTACAACGCACCCCCACACGTAAACACTTTGTATTAACCATATGAATTAGTATTTGGAAAATTACCAATTCGACCAAGCGATGACATAAACGAACAAAAAAAAAAATGTATGACATTGATGCCAATGAATTGAAAATGAGACGTCCCACTTCAATAAAAATGTCAGAAATATAATAAGTATTGTGGCAAATAAACTAAAAGCAAATTACGATAATAAAACAAACAAAAGTGATTTTGAAATAGGAGATTTAATTTATGTAAGATAGGGTTGCCAGATTTTTTTTTTTTGCACGGAATCAGTACCTTAGACTTTTTCATGCTATAAATATCAGTACTTTTCAGAACACTTTTATTCAAAGCAAAATTATGAATGCAACAGAAAATACTTAAAAACACCAGAGTACTTGTTTTTAATATTGTGGTATAAAAATAAAATGTAGCTCATAAAAAATAAAAGTGTTATTTATTTGAACATGAGTGCACGCATTGATATGTAGTAAAAATATCATGTACTCAGGAGTTAATGAATTATTTAATATTTATAACATTTTTGAATAGCAACAGTCATCAATTCCACTTTCAGTGTTTAAATAATCAAAGAATTATTTACATTTCATTATAAAATTACTTTAAATTTGGAGTTCACTTTCAAAAATTTTATTGCTTCGTTTGATTGTGGTATCGAAAAAAAACAAAATTACATATTTTTCCAAACTGTGGATACCACTATTTAAAAACTGCATCCATATTTCCTCATGGCTTAAATTACTTTTTTCAACTGCGCAAACACTTTGAAAGGCTGAAAATGCTCGATGTCTTGTATGCAAAACTCTTTTACAGTGTTAGTGAATTGAGAACAAAGAATTATAAATTGTAGGCCAAAGCCATTAACTTATTCAAATGGGTTTTTATTAAACTGCTGAGCCCTCTTTTTAAAGAAATTATACTCCATCCTATTATAGCAATTGGTACGTAACGACTCGGCGATATGCCAATAAAACGACTGCGCTATTTGTTGTATTAATTCCTTGCGCATATCAAACATTATCTGAAACATGTCAACCACAGTGAAATTATTTTTTCCTTAATTTTTACAGTACAGTTTAAGTAAGTTCCCATGTCGTGCAAAAACCTTAAAAAATCCTAAAGTATTTCGTTTGTGTAAAATAAGACCGCTATTACAAATTTGTATTCTCAGAATTGAAAATTCAGTAAAAAGCAGTACAAATTTTGAAAAATCAGGACCCTAGCGTACTTATTGAAGAAATGAATAAAATCAGTACGAGAGCTGAAAAATCAGTACTGTACTGATCAAATCAGTACGTCTGGCAACCGTAATGTAAGATTAGAGAATAGAAAAAAAAAAATTATAATAATAATAATATACCACGCTTTTATAAATGGACTAAAAAGTAGAAAATAATATTTCTCAGTCCCATAGAATTTGTTTTGATAACTTTTGATTTTGCAATTTTGGCTTGAAAACGAAAAACGAGGAGCGCATGCAATACGAAGCATTAGATTTAATTAACAATAGTCAAACTACATAACATAGACCTTAAATTTCTACAGCGAAAGTACAAATTTGAGATCGATTTTAAGCGGTTTGGGGGTTTTGACCCCCCTGTGGAGGGAAATATGCATAAACATTTGCCATCCTTTGTTTTAGATAATAGTGGTAAAAAATATTTTAAGATCTCAAATATTTAAGATTTCAGAGAGAGTAGTCGAGAGATCTATGTTTAATTTAAGCCAGGAAGGATATATAACCTTTTGTTTCTTTGCCAGAGCTTCTAAAATATTGCCAAAAACCGCGATTTTTAGACACTTTGGTCTCGTTTTTTTATGCATATGTGTCACCACAAAAAAAAAATCTGTCAAAAACAGCTTTAACATTTGCCGTACCATTTTTTTATATTTATGGTGGGCTGTTTTATTAATTAAAAATGAGTAAAAATTAAGATTTCCGTTTTTTCTACAGACATTTTTCCTTATGTGGTCCAGAACACCCTTCCCTCCCCTATTTAGTTAAAGTTTTGCAAAGTAATTCAATGAATATCATCATGCATGTACAGTAGACTGCGCCTTATTTTGCAACTTTGTCCCACAAAGCAAGACTCCCCCCAAAAAGGTTCATTTAGTCATAAAAACGTGACCTGCGGAAAATTTTTAAAATCGGATACCGGAAAGACGTGCCTCAAAGGCCCTAAAGTTCAGCAAATTCATGAAATTTTTAAAAATTGGTCAATATTTTGCCTATAAGTCAGTGGGAAATTTAATATATTTTAATGGCACTTGATGGAGTTTTGTCCCCCGATGTCAAACATAGCTACCCATTTTTTAAAGTTATTGCGGTTTATTTTTTGGGGAAAAAGTCATAAATTAGATTTTGCTTTACAAATTTTGTTCCACCGGAGAACCCAACACTAACAGAGAAAAGTTCCCTACAATTTTGACATTTGAATATGCTACGCATTTTTAACAGAAATTGTTGAAAAGTGGCGAAAACCGTGACAGTGAAAACATTTTTCGCATGTTTTGCTAATTATTTATAATAAAAAATGATTTCTTATAAAGTGTGTATATACACAAATGTGGAAAATTAAATTCTCTACAAATTTGTATACAACCGTGTTTTGCGAAAAATTCAAAATAAAATAAGATTGCAAATCGCAAAAACCCAAAAAAACCTAAAATCCAAGATAGCGGAATGTTCCGGTATGAAATTTAGGGACAATACTGTGGATCCATAATCTACGTGTCAAATACTGCATCAAAAGTTCGCTACTACACAATTTTTTTCTTCGTACCAATTTGACCTAAATTTACTTGGCTAAAATTTAACTTCTGAATTCCAAGAAATTTTAATTTAACGTGGAAAAAACCTCAATAACTCTTAAAGTTGGGGAGGTTTAAAAATAGTCTAGCCATATTTGACATCGGGGGGCAAAACTACTTCAAGTGCCATTAACATTAGAGTACACGTGCGGCCTACTGTAGTAGACCACGGCAACATTTTTGGTGATACCTTGACAATTTTGTATGTTAGAGCGGTGCGGTTCTAGGAAAGCCTACTGCATTAAATTTGTCGCACAGTAATGCACTTTTTTGTGGATTGGCGCGAAAATCGCGGGCCTGCCATAGTATTGGTGTACTGAATTTATAATTTGGTTACTTTGCATATGCGGTGCATCAGTGTTCTTAGAAACTGCCGCCGATAGCCACTTAAATTATATTTTTCCATTTGATGAACATTGCTGAAATCGAAGCTCTCATAATCAACCAAATGAATGTCAATACTGAAAAAAATTGCACGAATAACTTTTTATAAGAATGGTCCCTCGATTTTTTGAAACCCGCTTTGAATCGCTGTACATCCATTGAAACACTTCTCTAACAACTAAAATTTGGAATGGGGAAGCTCTTAGAAGCATCTCAAGAAGTACATCACGATATAATACCAAATTTTAGTTGGTTGGTTCCCCTACTGTACCAGAGCTCTAAGTCCATCCACAAAAAGTGGTGCAAGACTTTTAACAAATGGATTTGTCCTGATCACCAGCCTGCGGTGGGCAATCAATGTTCCGAAAACTGATCGTTTTTTGAATAATATTGGTTTAAGAAGAAAATTTAAGACATTGATCTAAGAAGTAAAACTATTCCTATTTTTTCTGTTACATAACTAAATTATTTATTTTGTCAAATTCCTAGCTGCTATGAAAAAATTTAAGTTTGTGATAGTAAACGTAATAGATTTAACTACATTTTTTAATTATAAGTTTCATTTAAATGTTATCTAAGAAAACATTTATTGGCATTTTTAAATGGTCTACTATAGTAGGCCACGCGTGCATTGGTGTAAAAAAAAAGCGCGTGCGCTCTAGTTTTAAAATATATTAAATTTCCCACTGACTTACATGAAATTTTGACCACTTTGTGAAAAATTGCATGAAAATATGCTGAACTTTAGGGCCTTTTTAGGCACATCTTTCCGTTGTCCGATTTTAAAAATTTTCCGCAGGGCACGTTTTTATGACCAAAGGAAGATTTCTGTTTGTTCAATTTGTTTCGAAAGTATGTGCCAAAACGTAATATTGTTCATGA
>NW_023458568.1:18883662-18901862 GCF_013731165.1 Rhagoletis pomonella | reverse complement strand
TGTTTTTGCTTGGTATTTACTTTTCACTAGGGATGTGCGATTAATCAATTGATCGAACAAGCAGACTAAAAGGGCCCATACACGACACCTGCATGCTGGGTAATTAATCAATCAATCAAGAAATAACTATTTTTGATTAATCAAAATGATCCATTTTCCGTCCAATCGCATATTGATCAACCAGAATTCAATTTGATCAATCAGCAACTGATCACTCACACCCCGATCACCCAGAAATCCAAACTATTGCTGTTATGTTTTGTTTTACATACATACTTACATATGTATGCATACAAAAATGGAAAAGAATTTACACACATGTTTATATGTACGTACATATGTATACGTATTTGTCATTTTCAGGGGCTACATACATATGCACATATGCACATATTTCCGTAGTATTTACTACATAGTACGCACTTGTTTGGCATTTTATTTTTTTATTAATAAGAAAAATATGGAATGTGCTTTCGAACATGCATATCTGCACATACAAATATACACATAAAAAAAATTGCATTTGGTTTGAAAGCAAACCGGAAAGAAATGAACAAATTTATTCGTATTTCAATCAATTCTCTTTTTGTGAGTAAACCGTAATTACTCAGGAACCAATTAATCAGAGTCCGATCAATCAAATTAGGCAATTAATCAGGATTATGATCAACAAAAAAAAACTGATTAACCGCTCAAACGCACATCCCTACTTTTCACACTTTAAAGAGACATTTGCTGTATAGCTAATTTTTGGGTAATTAAAATTTTTTTTCACTCGTTTTCCACGCTTACCTTTCTACTTCACAAAACGCACGCACCTTTTCCCTAGATCCCGCACCTTTGGCGCTTTATTTTAATGATTCGTACCCGGATTATTCGATTAACAATTGTTTTAAATTAGAAATTAATTTATGACAGTTCCGTTATTTTTCCAATGGGAATTTGCCGCAGTGCAAAGGAGATTGTCAAAATCGAATGTTCGAGACTGTCCGAGGTTGCCATCAACCATTTATATAACTCCACCCGGTTGGAGAGCAGCCATTCACCAGCTCCGTTTCCTCACTGGCCGTCTTCACAGGATAATATGTATTACATACGTTCTATCAGAGGCAATATTTGTGTAGGCTTTTTATATCTTGATATCACCATTTGTAAGATGGCTTTTAAAACGTATTTTTGCCGGACTTAACCGCCCAAAAAAAATTACACTTTGAAAATAGGCTATTTTACATCCAAGTACATACTAACAAGCCACTTGATAGGAAACATCTCGACTTTTGCTTTTACGCCAGCGACACACGATCAGCCTTGCCTTTCATTTTCTTACACACATTGCTTGTCAAAAATCATAAAACTTTAAGGCCATTAGGTAGGCTGAATTCACTTTGAGAAGCAATCTCATTGTCAACGCGCCGTCCTCAAGAAAACAACTAACTAATCAGCTTTTAAAGACCACTTTCTATTCTAAATGGCATTGTACGTTAACTTTTTAGCATTCCGGAGCTTAATAATTTTCTTGTTTTCTCGACATTCGCCTGTCAATTCTGAATAAGTGATCAAAATTGAATCAAAATTAAATCTTACTTGAAAGGAAAGATTGGAAGCAAGTTTCCCATTCCGTAGTAGAATAAGAGTGTGTTAGTGGAAAATGTGAGTGTATTGAAAATTGAAAGGGGAGAGCTGAACGTGTAACGTCGAAGTTATATTCAAATATCAATAATGTGTATCAAACAGACCTGCAGGAAGTAGTGACAATTAGCGACACCCGTCCGGAAGGAACACAGCTATCGTCAAAATGGCAGACCTTCCATGAAGTTTTAGTGTTGCCGTACGCTCTAGACAAATATGAGATGGTGAAATTTCTGACATGCTACCGGGTGCGCTATACGCCGAAGAATAAATTATTTATATTTTGTGCGGCGAACAGTAACCCATAACAATTTTACGAATGTTTTCGTACTATTTACTAACGAATTTAGTACTATTTACTAAAGAATTTTCGAATTATTTTCGTAAAATCTGCGATTGTTTCGTAGAATGTGCGATTACTTTCATTCTCCACACTGTAAAAAACATACTACGAATTATAACACAACACTTTTTATCGTTAATTTTAAGCGTTTTTGTTTAACAAAATGGTTTGCAAAAACGCTTAACATTAATGATTAAAATATAATGGAAGTGTTGTGCTATAATTTGAGTTATGTTTTTTATAGTGTTAATAATAAAAGCAATCATACATTCTACGAAAGAAGTTCAGATATTACAAGTATAACTGTCGTAAATAATAAGTTTTACCTAAATTTTCTAACTACTATGCAGTTTGAAATTAATAAAAAAGGTTATTTTACTTATAATAAAACTTAAGTCTTTTATTTATATGCATACGAATAGGTTCTATACTACATATTTCTTTATTGCTTAGGCTTCATTCAATAAAGTATATTGATGCAAAGTGTTAAACTATGAAACTCAACAAAACTAAATACATATAATAAAATATAAAATATGAAAGAATATAAAAAATACTGGTTTTATTTTCTTAAACACTATAATATTTTAATGTAGAGGTACTTGACGGACTCGCAGCTTCATCGATGTTTGTTTCCTTGACGACTATAAATTAAAGGAAAACTATAAGGCGCCTGAAAACCAAGTTTCAGTGAAAAGTCATACATGTACTTACTTTTAATTACATTAAGTAGTGCTCCTGGCTTAGGCTTGCCGTTGATAGGTAACTGATGAAATTGCCTATTTATCAAGTCCCACATTGCAGCGCAAGGCGCAGCGTAGGCGATGTTAAAAACATTGTCTGCTTAAAAGCATATATGTATCCACAGCTTTAATATTTAATTTTGTATTGTATTTTTATCCAGAAAATCCCTTTTTAAAACGTTTAAAATTATATTATACGTCTCACAGCAGCCAACAAGTAATTCCGCAATGACAGCGATACATAAAAATATGATGAAATAGTAAACTGCCGGTAATTTAGTATATTGTACGAAAATATTCGTATATTGTACAAATTTAAAAAACATGTTTCTGCATTAGTACTTTATACGAAAGTATTAACTAAATTGTACGAATACAGAAATGTAGATTTCGTAAGTTTTAAAACCATACGTAAATATTACGAATACCTTCCTACAATATACAAAATTATTCGTACAGAGATTTGTTCAGTACTTTACGAATGTGTTTCGTAAAATAAACTTAAGATTTCGTAAATTGTAATGAAAAAACGCCTTACGAATCTCCTTTCGTTATATTTACGGATGGTTCGTAAAATCTTGTTTCGTTGTGAATAATGTGTTCGAATTATGAACGAAAGTTTCGTACATTGTACAAAAACCAAGACTACGAAAGTTTTTCGTAGCACTTTTACGAAATTTTATTCTCAGTGTACAGCCCTACTACCTCTCTCATAAAGATTTGAAGTCAATCCAACAACAATTTTTAAACCAGCAGGCAAAAATGTAAATTAAGGCAAATGTTACAGTTTTACACTCACTCTCAGTTTTGCATTTTACAGTTATCTTTTACTTGGTTGGAAGTCAGATGACTTTTTTCTGTATTGTAATTTATTCAAGAAGTGATTACAGTATATTTTGCTTTGCTGCCTCTATGCTTAAGTGCACATTTAAGATACTACCCCAAAATGCGCATCAAAAGCATTATTTTTAACATTTATAAGGAAACTGCTCCGATAGATGCATTCAACATACCTGCACATTGGCGATACCTGCCTTAAAAATTGTGCGACTAGTATCAATTATCAAAGAAAGTATTACATTTACCTGCACTGGCCCTACAATTACCTAATTTTACAACCTTTTATTTATTTTGCTCATCTCGCAGAACAACGAAAATGGCTATCAATTTATGTAGTTATATAGATAATTAGATGACATTCGGTAAAAATTTCGCTTGCAGTAATTTCTACATGGTAAGTGCTCCGCCAATATTTGGTTTCATAGGGATTCGGATACCTTCCTCATTGAAGTAGTAAAGAAAATTCGCTTAAGTGCCTTTTTCGGTTACGTGTACAAGTTTTTCGTGCAAAGAAGGATGTGCAGCTAAGCAAAATATACTGTACCAGTAAATAATATGATTAATCAAGAAACATAAATCTAAATAATAGATTTACTGCGGAAAGGCGGGACCGTAGGAAAAGTTGCAAAAAATTGTGGAGTCGCCACATGAAAGTGTTAAGACTGAGAAAACATATAGCCTAAAATGTTATTAAGGACAAAGGAAGTCTGCCAAAAAATATTACGGTCCGATATCTTGTGAACTTAGTAGCAATTGGCGCTGCAGCCACTCTTACAGAGGCTCTTAATGTATTAAAATTGAATGCAAATCAGTAGACAGCGAGGCGAAGAATTGTCAAATTGAACGCAAAGGCATAATAAAAGAAAAAAAAAATTTTGATCGAAATACATGTGCGAGAGTGGTAGCATTTTGCTGGATCGTACGAAAATCAGACCGTTGCCTATTGGGATATAATAGGCCTTTCAGAATACAATAAAAAACACATTTTTAAGTTTCAGTTGAAGGTTATTTGGTCTGACAATACTAAATTAATCGCTTTCAATCAGATGGCCGGGCATGGTATTGGATCAAAGACCCAAATTAAGCCCATGCGCGTCATGTAAGGCAAAATGTGAATCACAGTGGTCGGTCAATAATAGTTTGCGGTAGTATTTAAAAAAATTTTGTTGGTCCGTTAGTACGAAATATGCGTCAGGAATACTATCTGTTCATATTTCAACAAAACTCGCAAGATGTAGTCGAAAAAATGAGTTTCTGCTGAAAAATCACCCAAAACACACTGCACATGTTCGCAAAGACTGGATACAAAAGCAAAAATTTGCTAATATGAAATGACCTCCACAATCCGCGGACATGAATCTGATCGAGAATTTGCGAAGTCAACTAAAAGCACAGCTTACTAAGTATCCAAGTTATTATATTTTTATCGTAAATTTTAAGCGTTTTTGTTTAACAAAATGTTTTGCCCGCTTGCTTCGCGGCGCCTAATAAGATCTTTTGTGTTGGCCAATACAAAAATAGCGTCTAAAAGCAAAAGCGGTCTGTAAAGTAAACATTTTTAATTTCAATTGAAACGAATAAAGAGCAGAATCCTCCTCACATATAGGCCAAGAATAGTAGCGCTGTGATACAATATGGAATACTAATCCTTTCGATGTAATGAGTTACCGATGGTCATATTTCCACCTGTGAGATCTCTGCCAAGCGTGCGCAATATTCTTCTATGATCTTGCAACTTCAACATTGGTCCCATGTACCATGTAAGCCAATAAAAGTCCTTATAAGGAAACTAAAGAGCACAGATGAAAACGCTTTCAGCTATAGGAGGGCCAAGAAGAAGTTTTCCCGTACATTGACTAAATCGTGTGATCTCTTAAATATCGTTCAAATGAAGCCATTGGTATACCTACCGTGTTCCTTTTTTTACGGAGTTATAACCTCCGACAATTTGACTGGTGTTTGAGTTTAGTCCGAACAACGAAAACAGCTATCATTTTATGTATGTATGTACATATCTATATGTTTCGAATGAAAAAAATCATCATGAAAGTAATAAACGTTTCGAATTTGCATTAATAAAATCGGTTCAAAATTGGGCTTTTATCGGGTTCATTTTTAGCAAATGATTTTTCATCATGCAGGTAGCTTATAATTTGAATTTAAACGAAATCTGTTCATAAATACGAATTTTATAAATAACTCAACTCCCGCGCCACCTAGCGGATCTATTTTTGGTAAACGTACTTTCCATCATGCTGGTAGCTTACATTTTGAATTTAAAATAAATTGGTTCATAAATACGATTTTTATAAATAATGCGACTCCAGCGCCACCTAGCGGATCTTGTTTTCGCATACGTATTTCTCATCATGGAGGTAGCACACGGTTGGAATTTGAACGAAATCTGTTCATAAATACGTCTTTTATAAATAACTCGACCCGAGCGCCACCTAGCGAGTTTTCTGGTAGCCTATAATAGGACCATATATGCAAGGTATAACCTCTGAAAATTTGACGGAAATCAACTCAGTAGTTTTTGAGTTAACTCCGAACAACGAAAACGGCTATTATTATATATATATATGGAAGATACGCGAAGGGATTTTTTGAGCAGCATAAAAGATCTGTACCGTTCGCCCGATTCTCAAAAATGAGATGTCAAATTAAAGCGCTTGGTCTGTAGATGTGCAGTAAGGTTTTACTTTTTCGAAATGAGTTGCCACCTGATAAAAAATTTTATTCAAATAATTTAATAATCAATGCCATCAGATCCACACCGTTCGTTCGATTTTCAAAAGTGAGGTGTCAAATCAAAGGGCTCTGACTTTAGGTGTGCAATAAGGTTTAACTTTTTCGAAAAGAGTTGCCACCTTTTAAAAAATTAAGTTCAAAATAATACACGAAGGCATTTTTTGTTCCGCATAAAAGATCTGCACCGTTCGTTCGATTTTCAAAAATGGGGTGTCAAATGTGTTTACTGGTTTTATTTTTTCGGAAGGAGTTGCCACCTGTAGAACAATTGAATATAAACTATATAATAAGCAATGGCGCCATAACAGCACCGATCGTTTGATTTTCCAAAATAAGGTGTCAAATTAAACCCCTTGGACTACAGATATGCAATAAGGTTTTACATTTTTGAAAAGAGTTGCCACCTTTTAAAAAAATTTATTCAAATTATCTAAAAAAATCAATTATTACAAAATGGGTATCAGTGGAAAGGGTTTTGAAAATATTTGTTTCTTAACTTAACTTTAGGAGGGCTGCCACCTGTTTAAAAAATTTAATTCAATTTGAATTAAGAAAATTAATTAGGAGAAATATGTTTCAACATATGGACGCATAAAGAGAAGGTGGCCGTTTGAAAATATTTTGAAGAGGGTTGCCACCTTCTTGCAATGTCGAATTTAATTAACTTATCAAGAAGTTAAATGAAATGTCAAAATAAAAATGTGAACCGAAACAATATTAAGAAGACTTTAGTTTGAACACACAAAATATTTTTGAGGTGTTGGAAGAGGGTTGCCACCTGTTTAAAAATTAAATTCAAATTATTAAATAAGTTAAATGAATTATTAAAATATGGGTATCAATCGAAGGGGGGTTGAAAAATCTTTATTTCTGAACTATATTTAGCGGAGTTGCCACATGTTTAATTAATATAATTCAACTGAATTTATCAGTTGATTAAAATATGTATCACAATGTTGGACGAAGAATATTTAAGAATATCTTAGCGCGAAACTACTTTTCAAAAGAGCTGCCACCTGTTTAAAAAGTCGAATTTAACTATATCTTTTTGTCCAGGTCATCAGATCTGAACCATTCGTTTGATTTTCAAAAATGAGGTATCAAATTAAAGGGGCTTTTACTTTTCCGGAAAGAATCGCCACCTTTTAAAAAATCAAGTTGAGGTTATTTATAAATCAATACCATCATATCCCCATCCTAAAAATCAATACCATCATATCCCCAACTAAACAAAATCAAGCAATCTTTTCTGATTTATTTTTAAATTGATGCGAATTAATTTTTGCATTTCAAAGGAATTATAATTATACATATATAGCTATAAGTACATTTATTAAAAACAAAAAAAAATCAATTTTTCAAGAGACAACTGACCAGAAGTTTGACATCATAAATATCGCTAGCTTTGTGTGAAAAGTTGCTAAGTCCACAATTTGTGAAACCTCATGATATAGGAAGCAAGAGAATGGAAGGCAAATTTTCTAAGTCCAGAAGAGGCCCCGAAAATCCGATAAGGCCAAAATAATACGAAATCTTTTAATAAAGATCGAATCCTTTTGATTCGTATGGAGTTTTGCTTTGCTTTAAACACGCAAAATGTTGTATTCAAAGTTCCTGTAAAATTTGTAAAAATGGACTTAGCAACTTTTCAGTCAGCGATATGTTAAATGCAAATATGGAAACATATAATCACTTTTATTAAGCTTTGTATAACTTATATTATATATATTTTTTTTAATTACGTGAGCAAATTTTTGTTCATAAAAGAACGCAACAGTTTGAATTCATTTAGAACGGAAACATACCTTTTTGTCAAAAGCCTATAAGCCGCTTTCAAATAAAACATTTGCTTATTTGAAACTTTGAGGCGCTTAAAGCAAGTGAAGCAAAGCTGCCATTTGGCTAGCCTTTATACGTTTTAGTACATTCCAAATAGCTTCTGACAATTCTCAAAGCGAGGCAAGCAAAGCAAGCCTGCATTGGGCCAATACCTTAAGATTCAATAAGGCCCCCTTGCAGAACATCCAGAATTAAATATATAAAAAAAGAGTTAAATAGTTCAGAGTTATTATTATATTTTGAAACCAGACAATGTCTTGCAGCATTGAAAACTGGCCCAGAGTAAAGTAACCCGAGGGATTTCTAAATTAAGTAGGCATCACTCGCTCTCTTCTGACGTTTGTTTACATTTCTTATTCGAATTTGAATATAAAAAATCAAACACTTACATACATACATAGCAGGGTTGTTGCGAATATTCGCATTCGCATTCGCAACCGCGGAGCTTCCGCATTAATTTTAATATTCGCATTCGCTTTCGCATTTGCAATAATCAATGCGGATCTTTTGCGAATGCGAATATTGAAGGGATCGAAGAAAATAACAGTTTATTTTTTTACGAGCTAAACTTAGCCAAATATTTTTAATTCCGAAATAAAAGTCATTTTCTGATAATAAACAAAGCGCTTATCCAAATTAAACAAATTAGATATCATATTATGGAGGACTGAAATGTTATTTAACTGTTATTTTTGGTCCCTGGAATATTGTGAAAGTGCACTGATAAAACGCATATCTGGCAATTTCTCCAAATTCAGAAACAACCAAAAGAATGAGAATGAAGATTTCTTCGGAAAACAACGATCTTGCCGAAGATGAAAGTCAGGAGAATACATCCAACATTTGCAGCCCCGATGCAATTCTCATAAAGAAATTATTGCACCGCAATGAAAAAATAATAACATAACTCAAAGTTCTCTCAACTGGTGCAGCGTCAATCGAAAAGAATTTACAATTTTGTCAAGTTTCAAGTTTTTCAAGTTTGTCGCCTCGAGCGAGTAGTTATTTAGTAGCGTAGGTTTGATTTACGACCCTTTAAGAAACAGACTGTAACCCGAAAAGGGAACAACATTAACTTTTAATAAAAAGTTTTTACGAAATATAATGTTCAAATTTATAAATTCAAGTACGAAAAAAACATTATTAAAAATTACTAATCTTTCCATTTTGATTTACCGAAATCACCTAATTCACTTACCTATATTATTTCTTAAAAATACTTGACATCCGCATTCGCATCCGCGGATGTTAGCTTTTAAATATCCGCACCCGCATTCGCATCCGCGGATGTCTAAAACTCCACATTCGCAACATCCCTGATACATATGTAGGCACAAATTGTAAATTGGCCAGCGGCACTTCTGAGAGTTATCTTAATTGGATGGACTACTAACACGGTTGGTGTATTTTAATCGCATATATTTATTACGCCAGACTGACCGAAAACTCAGAGCTGAAGGCGGAAAAGTGAATACGTGATTATGTATGTATGTATATATATACATATGTTTTCAAAAATCCTTTTGAAATCTCAATTTATTTTTTCTTGTTACTGACAGAATTGGCATGTGTAGAGTTAGCAAGTTAACCTTCGAAAATTGCTGGGCTACAAACTCTAATTTTACTCCTAGCCATTTTATCAATTTAACCGGTAAACTTCGAGTTAAATATATTACCTGCTGTTACGCAAGTGGGCCTAAGCATTTTAAGTCTAAATAAAACTATTTGATATGAACCTTACATAAATTCCTTAAAGAAGTATGATTTTCATGAATTAAGAAAACTTTCAAGGAACTTCTTCAAAAGGTGTCCTACAAAAGCCCTTCTGACAGCTCTTTTTTGAGTAGCGAAAGCAGAAGCCCTTCAATTTGTGCCGCTTCATACAAAAAATTAAGGAGAAAGGAATAACTTTCAGAAAGGCCTTTTGGATGGGATTTTAGCTCCTGAAATTATCTACTGGGTAGTGCTTATGTATGACCCCTTAGCCGTATACCTGATCAGAAACTTGGACTTTTTTGGCATTTTCCTGAAAAAATTAAGACTTTAACCAAATAAACTAAACAGAAAGAAGGTTTCGTTATAAATTTTTGACTACTAATGACAGAAAGCTTAACCTTTTTTCATAACAAAAATCTGCTAAAAATTAGAGGAGTGTCTGCATTGACCTTCATTAAAAAACAAGGACAATTTAAGTGTTGACCAGGAGACCAGGACAATTTATCTAAATCAGGACAAATCCTAGAAAATCAGAACGTCCGGCAGCCCTAACGTGAACAAATTTACGTACCTAAAAAACTAATGCAGATCACACTCTAAAACTTTTATGGTATTATAATTATACCTAAGGCCATGGTAAAATTACTCACAAGTATTGTCTTCCCAGAGAGTTTTGCTTCACATCGAAATTCGTACTCCCTTATTTTCACTTTAACGCAGTTCAATGTTGATCCTTTTACTTTTATTTGACCTTGCTTTTTGTTTTCGCTCAACTTAATTTTCATAATTTTTCAAACCAAAAGAATAAACGTTTGAAATAAAGTGAGCAATACGAATTTTTAATTTGTTTACTAAGCACATGTTTATTTTTCGGCTTTTGCAAATTAAATAAGTTCTCTGCAAGAAAGTTAAAAAATACGTGTACATTAGACTGCATCACCAAAAAAAGTTGCAGTTTTTCCGCCGGGATTACAAAATTTATCATATTTTAAGACGTCCACCAAAATATTTCGGATAAATATTAAGATTTATGTGAGCTGGACCGATCTGAAAATACCTCCAAAATGGAGTTTTTTATGAATAAAAATAGTTTCTTAAAGAACTTTTTGAAAAAAGTCCCCTCAGATGACAAATCAGATTAAGCTCATAAAAATATTTAAAAATCTTTTCAACGGAATCGTAAAAATCATATATGTAATACTCCTATATTGGCAGTAAGAGCTAGTACCGTCCGAAAACACTACAGTACAGATATATCAATAAACACGTACGAAAGAAAAGGAACACATACGTTTATAAATAAACATGTACACGACACATTTACAAAAACGGCACTCAAGTACACAATACATTGACAAAAACAGTACTAGACTGTCTCGCTTTGATTTCGGAATGCTTACACATTGAGATGTTAGCTTATTACCAATACATATATGGTAAAAATGAGATTTTTTATGCTGTGTTTTTACTTTTTTCAAAGATTGATTTACGAAAAACTTGAATAACTGGGCCAAAACTATTCTGATTTAGACTCATGGGATCTCAGTAGAAAGGTATTTTCACACTGTTTTTATATCTGTAAAAAAAAAGTCATTCGTGCGCCAATTTTTTTTCCAAATACCAACACATCTTAATTCAACTTTGAATGCCGCTCGTTCATCCTACCTTTCTCTGTCATCCTTTGAATGAGTTTATTAGCAAAGAAATAAAAAGGGGAGAAAATACCTTTCCAATGACACCTCTTATGTCTAAATCGGAAGAGTTAAGGTTCAGTTATTCAAGTTTTTCTTATACCAGTCCTTGAAGAAAGTTAAAAAAACAGCATCAAAAATCTCATCATCACGATTCCGTTAAAATTTTTTTACATTTTTTAAAAATATTTTTATGGAAATTTTTTAATCTTAAACCGTTAGGCATTTGAGGAGATTTTTTCAAAAAAAAATCTTTAAGAAACTATTTTTATTCATAAAAAACTCCATTTTTGGATGTATTTTCAAATCGGTCCAGCTCACTTAAATCTTAATATTTTTCCGAAGTAATTTGGTGGACGTCTTAAAATATATTAGATTTTATAATTCCAATAGAAAAATAGTACCACTTTTTTTTTTGTATGGGGAGTGATGCAGTCTAGTGTACATACTTTTATGGTATATGGGGTATGGAAATATACCTTTTCCCTTGCAGTAAACCTTTTAGTGTGGGCAACAATGATGTTTTTCAAATAAGGCAGATCGGAATATGCGCTCTCTGGGAAGATAATACCTGTAATAATTGTACCATGACCTATGGCTACATTTACAAAGAAAAAAAAATTTGTTTAATTGGTCGAAGTTTCTCAAATTTTGTTTTTAAATTTTCACTTCCGGTGTGGTACAAAAAAAAATTTTTTTTTAAATTTATTTTGCCTTTTAAACAGCGAGAAATTTTCTCACCAAATCGCGAAGTTTAATAATTTTTTGAATGTTTTTTTTTTCAATACGAAAAAAGTACTTTAGAAAAAACATAATTTTGATTTTTACTATTCTTTGGAAGCCCATAACACGAAAAGTAACCATCACATAAAGAAAATAAATATACACACAATTTCATATTTCATACAGGTACAATAACCCAAAATATGAAGGAATTCTAAAGCATCACACATTTTTCGCTGTCCGCTTGACGCGAAATGCCCCTTCTGCATTAGTACAATGGACGAAAGTATTTAATGACTAAAACGAACCACACGTAAATATTACGAATGCCTTCGTACAATATACAAAATTATTGGTACAGAGATTTGTTCGGTAATTTACGCATGTGTTTTATAAAATAAACGAATTTTCATAGTTTGTACTAAAAAAATGCCTTACGAAACTACTTTCGTTATATTTACGAATGGTTCGTAAAATCTTGTTTCGTTGTGAAAAATGAGTTCGTATTATGAAAGAAAGTTTCGTACGTTGTACGAAAATCGAGTCTACGAAAGTTTTTCGTAGCATTTTTGCGAAATTTTATTTTCAGTGTAAGAACCAAAATTAAGTTTACGTGTTTCGGCATTTTCTGTGTCATTTAAGCGTCCCTACAGTGTGTTTGGCCGAGCTTCTCCTCCGATTTGCGGCGTGCGTCTTAAAGTTGTCCCACAAAGGGGAGGAACCTATAGTTTTACTCCGATTTTGAACGGCGATTGTATTTTTAGCTGTTTTCATGTCAGAATATACTCGTGGGTTTGCCATTGTTTGCCGAGGGGCGACCGCTATTAGAAAAACGTCATATTTTCTTTTTTTTATGTTAGTCGGAACTTGGGCGTGAACCCAGGCCTTGCGGAATGGGAGCGCGCACTGCTTACCACTACACCGCAGCTGCCGCCCACCATATCTGAGATTTATGTCTTCCTAGATGAATTCAAGTTACAAACCGAGTTTTATTGGAATCGGCAAGCCAATTTATGTCAGTTTTCATACTTTTTCTTTCCTTGGTGAAAGTGTCAGCAAATCGAGATTTGTTTACTACCTTTTCCTGCAACGTTCCAGAAAAACAGTAAAAATGCATAATAATTTCACACAAATCCAGTTTGAATCGATCATTTAACTACCATTGCCCACAAATTTCATTCATACAACACCGATTCCTGTTTGCTTTGGTTATTGCTAGATTAGTTTTTCTCAGGAAAAAATCCTTAAAAACCTGTTAGTACACATATTTAGAATCGAGTAAAGCAATTAGTTGGATATTTCCACACATTTCGAAATTAAGACTTCCTATCACTCACAGACCACTGTCTACTGTCTGTTTGACTAAAATCAAGCTTCAGGAATCCTTTGAGGCCGTCAAGCATTAAGCAGGCGAGATAAATCGTGCTTTCAATGAATTTATGTTTACTTGTGAGAAATATTCCATAAGCGCCAGCGATGCTTCTTGTGTCTTAGACCTAACTCATGGTCTGACTATGGCAACTTAACGTAACTTACAGGCTCTCAATTAAAAATTCTCCTAATTGGATGTTGCATACAAGTGAACAGTTTCAGTTTGATTTTCTAATTTCTAAGTTCCGTTAAGTTAAGTTGCCATAATCAGGGCTCGAATCGTCACATACGATATCGTATTACTCGTCACGTAAAAACACACTTTTCGGATTATGACATACGTGAACGTACTCTTTATCCCATTCAGCTTATCACGTCTCTTTCGTATGATTTTCGATCCGTGAAGGGATATTACGATTCGAGGCCAGGCTTTTACTCCAAGCGATAACATAAATACATATATGTATATGTATGAACATATTTTTATTTTACGCGACATTTATTATCTTTATCTTTGCTGCTTATCACCGCTCATTTCACGCTCCATAAAAGTTTTGTTTATTATTTCATTAATTATTTTATTTTCCTTCAATTTGTAGCTCTCATCGACGGCGAAAGTGGCACGTTGGTTCCAGCAATTACCATGGCATACGGCTTCACTCTCACGTCCCGAAAGCGGCTTCGTATCGGGCGATTCACGTTCGGAGAAGTACCATTGCGAGGAGTTCCATTACACCAAGGAGCCGGATGATTTATGCGATGAGTTCCTGCTGGTGGAGGGGAGCAGCACTATTTGGACAAAATTGAGTGCGAAGAAGCAGCGCAAATTGCTCGGCATGCGGCTGGGCAAAGTGACGACATTTTGAGAATATTCTACGAGTACAGTTAATTTTATGTGCTAAGTCATGGCATTGCGAAACTGAACAGAGTAGGGTAAACACAAAGAGAAGGGAACACGAAGTCAATTTATTTAAAATAAGCTCAACTTAGATTAGTGTTTATACTTAGTCATAATTAAAAGTAAAGTATGGCAGTTTCAAGACGAATTTGCTAGAATTTGAAGTATTCGATGGCATTTCACAAAACTACTAACAATAGCGAAAGAACAATAATGATTTGGCGAGTATTAGAATTATTTTTTTGCTAGGTAGTAAGTTACATAATAATGATTTTACATTTTCTACACAATTATATCCCACACCACTCACGCATAGTTAAGGAAGCTACTTGGCTGTACTTACTAATCGCCTAATCTGTATGTGGAGAAATGAGAAAATGGTATTAAGTAATATTCTCAAATAGAATTTGTTTTTATTTTAATTGATTTAAAAAATTTGTTAAGCATAGTTTATATGGGCCTATCACCCCTATGCTGTAATCCGTCGTAGATTCGATTGGTATGCTGTAATCCGCGTTGTCGTATCGTAATTTCGAAATTCGTAGGCCATCTTCGAAATTCGTAATGTTGGTATGCCTGAATCCGACGTACCTGCAATTTTTATGTATTTGTCGGAAATTTTGTACGAATAGCAACTCGTGTCGGAGCGAAACAAATTGTTTTAAAATATCAATAAAATAAAGAGTGTAACCGCAAAAGTATGTACGTAAGTTGAAGTGTGAATAGAAAAAAAAATTATTGTTAAATGTTTACAAAATTATCAGATCGAAGATCGCAACAAATCGCTCGCAATACGAAAAACTGGTGGAATGCATGAGCGAAAGGCCAGACATTGGTCGAGGCTTTGTAAAAGGAGCTAAGAGGATGTGCTGGAATTTTGGGAAAGCGTTCCAAATGAATGAAATGGAGGCCCTTAAAAGGAGGGAGCTTACATTTTATCATCTAAGCTAACAGAACAATCTCCTATCAATCTCCTTTGTATATTAATGCAACTGTTAGGTGTTCTTCCTCCTGGGACAAAAGAGCACCGGCTACTGAATCCTTTGTATCCTACTTAATTAAGGAAAAGTCTTTTCAAATAAGGATTAGACTATTTTTTTTTTTTAATTTCACTATTCACTTGCGATTATATTTATTTTGATTTGTTTCTGTCAAAGTAGCTGATTAAGAACTTCGAATTTCACGTTTTTAGCTGGCAGCGCCGCTGATAGTTACGATCGGATTACAGCATATCAATTTTCGAATTTTCGGAACGGAGCTACGAATTCGTAGCTACGAACATTCGGATTACAGCATAGGGATGTATAAGTAAGTTTGTAGTTAAGGTACACAGTAAATTGGTGAAGTCGTAATGTTGTTTGGATTTTATATGCCAGTGATCAAAGCATTTTGAGTACCGAACCACCTGGACAAGTAATCATGCCTACCTATCGAGAAACGCGGTGGCTATCTATTTGAACGCTCAGTATATTCTCCAGTATCTTTGGCATTTTTGTCTAAGTATGCTCAAACAGATGTGAAAGGTTTGAAGTTTGAGGGCGGTGAAAATATATTCTTGCGGTATAGCTACTGTTTTTATATATTTTCAATAAACTAGCTATTAAATGCGTATTTTAACATTGAAATATAAACATACGTATGCTTTCTAAATAAGTATTGGCTGCATGTGCATACGAATAATATGAAATGCCATGTCAAGCAAACGATAAGATTTCTATAAGATTGATTAGGGTATGCATCTAAACGCATAAAAAATTCGTTACCACGTAAAGCTCGTACATAACCCGGGCTTCAATACAAAATTTAGTAAGTTTACAAGGTTTACATACATGTTTACGAGGCATTTACGCGTTTATATGAATTGCCCTTATGTGTTTACTCGTTAAGTATTGAATTCTCATTAACAAATATTTCCGCTAGTTGGCTGAATCTCCTACGAGAAAGCTTAAGTTTATATACTCACAGATATGAAACAGTCAAGCATTCATTTATCCAATTATTAGTATGTAAATAAAGCGTCATCATCATCACGAGTTTTGTAAATAGAGATGTATCATATTACTCATACGCCATGTCGTCCCACCACAATACTGCCACAAATACTCGTATATTAGAATGGTCTATACACAACTGTACGTACATCTTGGACGAGTAGAAAATGTATGGAAATGATATTGATACTTTAGATATAAAATATACATTAGTGCAAAAATGTATTATTGCCTTCAAGAATGTTAAGCATACTGAAACTTAAACTTAATATTTTGTTATGATTTCTCATTGAATAAAAAAATATAGTAAGTCTGTGGGCAGCAGTACCAGATAACATACATATGTACATATATAGATATATGTACATATGCATAAGTATGCATGTAAACCGAGCGAGCGAACCCATGAGCCCGTAAGTCTTAATTAATACTAAACATTTAATTGAGCTGATATAAAAATATATTAGAAATCGAAAACTCAGAAAATTTTTTAAACGATAGTCAATGAGGTGAGTTCTAACTGTCATAGTTACAGATATATTTCTATTGGTATTCGATTGATCGGAAATACAGGGTTGCCATGTTATCATTGGTAAAGTTGAAAAAACAATAGGCATTTAAATTAATATAAATATTTATTTTGTGATACCGTTAAAATACATAATCATCCACGGGTGTATGATTTTTCGCCAGACACCATTAAATGAAATCTAAAGGCGTTAATCGCAGGTGGCGAATCCACTTCGCTGAATCACGAACTCTAGCGTGCTGGAAATTTACCCACAAGGAAGTTACATTTCATCAAGAACAAAACAGTCATTGATCATCGACTCTTTCCTCATACTCGAATAAGTACCCTTCGATGGCGCTGCTTGCACTTTTAGGCTAGGATATCTTTTAAACCAGAGCCAACACTGAACTTTCGAGTTCAGATCGGAATTCAGCTCACCGAAAACCTTCGGAAAAGTATATACAGGTTTCTGGTACTTAGATTTGGCCAAATTCTGTCGGCCTGTGTAATTCATTGAAAAACGCCCATCCCTGATAAAAACTTAACTATTTTTCTTTCGGCTTTTAAAATCAAAAACGTTTTGAAATAGGGATTTATGTATTGTGAGAATTTGATTGTTGGAAATTTTCATCGGGTAAAATCTAAAACCTCTAATTTTTCTTAATTTTTTCAACTTCCTTAATCGCCGATTTCAAAAATTTCTACGAAAGTTGACAATTATATAGTAAAAGTATATTTATCTTGGAACAAATTGATTCAATGAAATCGGCGAAAATTTGTCGAAGTTAGACAATTTTTTCTCAAGTGGTAGTAGGGAATTTAGTTTGTTTACAGTTTTCTTTTTGTTTATTTAATATTCATTAATTTTTTATAAAGTCATAGCATATTCTACGTGTAAATCCGAACTCACATATACAGGGTGTCCCAGAAGTAACGTGCCAAACTTTAGGGGAAGGTAAGTGGGGGGGGGTGAGCTCCCTGATAAACAAAAAATTTTCAGGTAAAAGTGTCACCGTTTTTGAAATTTTCGAATTAAAAAAAAATCGTGCCTTTTCATGTGTTTTCTTTAGCTGCAACTACAAACTGGGCAATACTTAGTAAATTTTGTATGTAAAATACTTCCAGATAGTTGCCTCTCCATACTCAAATGCAAT
>NW_023458568.1:18878422-18883562 GCF_013731165.1 Rhagoletis pomonella | reverse complement strand
CGGTGACACTTTTACCTGAAAATTTTTTGTTTATCAGGGAGCTCACGTTTGGCACGTTACTTCTGGGACACCCTGTATACAAGCGGATGAAAATGTACAATAAATACTTGACTAGTTACGAAAGCAAACAAAATGTTAAGACATAAACTTTTCCAAGTATTTACACATACATACATATGTACACACGTCGGTATGTGGATATGTAAATTTATTAGATTCCATTAGCTACCATATTTGAATGCATAAATTTTGGCACTGAGAGTGCTGATGTCTAGGAGGATATGTGTGAATGCATATGTACCCAGCAAAAAACACGATTACCTCGAAAATAAATGTGGAATCGAAAAAGCGCTTTCACTTCTAGAAAGCATGACTTTAACGTGGACATGTTATTGGCGGTAATGCCTTGCAGTCGACTTTGCAATCACTGTAATGGGTAAACGAAAGACAGTTTAGACCAGTCATGCCCAATGCTGGCAGTTTAGACATTCTAAGGGCAGTTGTTCCAGTGATGAGTTAAGTCTCATTCCGCAGTTAACAAAAGGTTATCAGTACAAAAATTTAAAGCTAACTGCCGAATTTGAGTTAACCCCCACTGTGAAAGTAATACCTTGAAGAACACGTTTACAGTTAGGCGAGTCCACATTTTGTGCTGAGAACGTATTCCATGACATACCCGTGTTGCACTCATGCTTTCTACAACGAAAGGGGAAGCGGTTTTTCGGTTACATATTTATTTCCGACGTAATCGTGTTTTTTGCTGGGAACACGACTTTCGCGGCATACCCACAAATACTTACACGTAGGAAAATATGCGTTAAGAAAAAATTTATTTTCCTTGAAACGAGTACACGTGCTCGTACCGATTGCACATTGAAGATAATAAGTGTTTAATGAAAAAAGTCGCGTTTTTAATATAAATTACAAAATATATATTTTGGATTTTAGGAGAAGTTATAAATTTAATTTCGTTTTATATTGGACTTTCAGTAGTTTCATATATTTCATATATTTAGTACAATAAGGAAATTATGACCATGAGAAGGATTAAGTCAAAAGCAATTGAAAATTTGGAATTTTAGAAGAAGGAAGGTATTGAATTTCGTTTTATATTAGAATTTAAGTAATTTTATATTTTTTTATTTTTCTACAATTTTAGAATAATGCTATTATGACCATGAGAAGGATCAAGTCAAAAGTAATTTAAAATGCGTCATATACATCTAAGTATAAAGAACTATATGAGATTTCTATTAATTGCATTCATTTAAAATAGTTTGTCATTAAACAAAACAAATAAATTTACTTTGTGAAATAACCTAGAAAGAAAAACCTTTATCTATAAGAAATGAACGTAGCCATTTACATATTGAGACTGAAGTTCTTTCCATGAGTAGGAAATTTGGCGCTAATACGGATTTATTACTTATGCACGCAATGCTTTCAGAATGATACGATTTTCTAAGTTCATTTAAGAACAAAAAAGTCTTTTTACAGTAATAAATTTAAAATAACTTTAAGCTTATGATTTGCTCGAAATTGGGACTAAAAATGAAAAAAGAAAGGAACTTAATACAATTACATATTTAATACAATTAAATACATATTAGTAGTCACCATCAACGCAAAATCCCCTATTTAACATCTGCTTACACGCATCTTTGGTTTATGCCAGATGTACTCCTTTAAAAAATTCAAAGTCATTTCTTAATATGTACGGGATTTGTTAGCATCTTTAGAGCCGCCCATAAAGCATTTATTGTTTAATTTTAAAAATCAATTGACTTGTATTTTTTATATTTTTGTTTTAAATAGGGCTTTTTGCATTAATGAGAGCAATAAACTCTGTTCTATTATATGGGCAAATCCTAGCGTTCGGGAGGATATGTTCTTGGATTTTTTATTGTCCGCAAAACAATTATGAGATAAACCATTTTTAATGTTTAAGGTAAGGTGAGAAAAAAATATTAGAAGTTTGGATTTGAAATATTAACGGTGTATTTGCCTTTGAAGTATATTTTCGGACCTTACTCGTAATTTTGATATGGTCATCTAAGTTAACAGATTTCTTGGATGGAGAACACAGTCTACAAGAACAGTTTGCAGAGAAAATAACGAAGTTGCCAAAATATATTATAAATGGAAACTAAAGGTTGCATTAACTTTAAAGTCATTGTTTATATTCGTTGTGGATCTCTTTTTGCCGTGAAATAATATATTTCTTTAAAGCGCCAGTTTGGTGTTTTATTTAAAGATATTTACACCAGTCTTTATCCAAAAATTTTAATTTTAATTTAGTGATTTTTTCTTCGTTCTTGATTGACTATTTATCGGATTTGCCCATATGTGTGTACGCATAAAGAAATATTATACAAATTCGTCCATGTGTGTATTATTTTGAATGTTAAGGTTTTTGAAACTGTATGAATATGAATAATAAAAAAAAAATTACATGAAAATGTATGCAGCAATTTTTTATTTTGATTTGGGATCTTCCGAATTGCATTCAGCTGAAAATCATATGAAAATGAACCGACTTTACGAAGCATTTGGGGTGCGTACCCAGTAACTCATTTCGCTCACAACCACATCACTGTGGCTCGCCTTGGCTCACTTGCAACCAACACAGCATTTTTGGAAGCACAAGAATCACAGCAACAGATCGCAAAGTCGATCGCCATCAGGGTTGCCACTGACAAAAAAAAATACTTACTATCCACTTCAAAACATTTACTAAATCTGGAAAATATCTACCAAAAACTTTTTTAGTTTGTTTCAATAAAAAACTATAGATTAGTTCTATGTTTTAGTTATTTCAATACAAATTAAAATTCTTTATTAAGGAGCTCTTTATTTTACTAATGGTTTGGTATTAGAGATCATATTAATGGCATCTTCTCGGTTTCCTTCAACCAAAAGCGAAAATATGAAACTAAAGGCAACAACGAAACTTCATAATACGAAAAAATTTCTGCTAAGTTATTATTTAGAAAAATTTAGTAACTAAAAAAACCGCTTGGTGATTTTTGTTTAATATTCACAATGTTTTTCAAGTAAAAGTTCCCGTTGATTTAGATTTTTTTTCCGTAGCGCAATGCAGTGCAATGGGGTATAGTCGTTGTGCTGTGTATGCAGTTACAGTTGCACGGCTATACTCAATCCCGACTCTTGCGTCCTCGTTCGCGCACTCTGGGCAACGTGAGCAACCCATGTGCGAGATGCGGTAACCAATCCGAGTGGAGCCTTGGGCCACGGCAGAAAGAGAGGGAGCTTCGGTGGGGCCACTCCGACTTATTCGGTTTAAGGGCTCACTGAAGTCTGCAGCGTCTGTTCACCAGTAGGTGCGGCAGCTAGCGGGTGTCTGTCTTGGAGCAAACGGATCGCTATATAAACGTGTATTTGGTTGTGAAGCTACCCCCGCCCCAGCAATGGGTTGTGCGCTGGGTTTGGGACCCGCCACGTAAAAACCCCTTCCAGTGAAGAAGCGAAACAATGCCTCGGATGAGACCCCCGCTTATTATGACGACCACGGTAAATGTTTAAAAGACTACGATTTGAGGGCATGGACATGGAATGTTCGGGCCCTTAATGGGGAAGGTGCCTCTGCCCGGCTGGTTCATGTCCTCATAAGAACAAAAGCTAACATCACCGTCATCCAAGAAATTCGTTGGACAGGGCAAGGCAAGCAATGCCTGGGGCCTTGCAACATATACCACAGCTGCCATGTAAAGGAGCGCAAATTCGGTGTCGGATTTGTGATGGAGGAGAGAGACTCCGTCGCAGAGTACTGTCGTTCACCCCGGTGGAACAGCGTCTAGCCATGATCCGCATCAAAGCGAGATTCTTCAACATCTCGCTCATCTGCGTCCATGCCCCGATGGAAGAGAAGGATGAGGTATCCAAGGATCTCTTCTATGAGCGCTTGGAACGAACGTAAGAGCGCTGCCCCCGCCACGATCTCAAAATCGTGCTTGGCGACTTCAATGCCAGGGTGGGCAAGGAAGGGATCTTTGGGACCACCGTCGGAAAATTCAGCCTCCACGATGACACGTCCGACAACGGACTGAGGCTGATCGATTTCTCCGGGCCCGAAACATGGCAGTATGCAGCATTAGCTTCAAGCATAAAAAGATTCATCAAGCTACGTGGCGGTTTCCGGATCGAAAAAAGAGATACGACATCGACGATGTTGTGATAGACGGAAGGCATGCTTATAGTGTACATAATTTATAGATTTTTGTATTTTTAAACCAAAACCACTAAAAAACGAACAAATTTTATTTTTTCATGAAATAACCTTTTTTTGAAAAAACTGCATAATTAATTATAAAGAAATTAAAATTATTTAGAAAGTACAAGTTATTACCTTTAATTCTCCTGATTGCAAATATATATACTTTTAGCCGCAGGAGGCTTATAGTTTTTAAGTTATTTGTTGTTAAAGTTTGTAAATTGAACTAACCTCTCGGCGCTATTTCACACAATAAACACTATATTTATGAAGAAACTTCGGCAAAATAATTACATTAAACACCGCACAATGAAATGTAAACATATTTTTTACATTTATGATGTATTTTTAGTAAATTAAGTAAGTTTTAATAATTATCACGCACTTATATATGTATACGCACATTGTGAATACAGAACCGTTGATTCAACCATGGTTTCACACTGACATTAGAAGAGTGCAGCTACATCTAAGAAAATAACAATAAGAGAGGATAGTTTTTATCGTACCCATTTTCCTGCTCAGCGTTGAATTAGTAGTAAAGGAGGGTATGGGGTTAAATACCCCTAATATATAAAAAAAAACAGACAAGCGCCGCAGGCGTAAATTTTATATAAAAAATCGCGCGATTTTTTATTATAAATTTTCATTATTTATCGAAGTATTGATTTTTATGGAAAAAGCTCCACAGGCGAAAATTTGTAATAAAAAATCGCGCGATTTTTTATTAAAAATTTTCATTATTTATGGAAGTATTGATTTTTATAGAAAAAGCGCCGCAGGCGAAAGTTTTTAATAAAAAATCGCGCGGTTTTTTATTAAAAATTAACATTATTTATCAAATTAACGATGTACGTTTTCTACATTTGTGTACTTTGAACTACAATAACACCAGTAAATATTATTTCC
>NW_023458568.1:18873414-18878322 GCF_013731165.1 Rhagoletis pomonella | reverse complement strand
GAAATATCGAAAACAAAATGGTTGATAAAGATATTTTTTTCCGTACCACGTATATTTGTAATTAAAAGGCAATAAGCATAAATTAAAATAACGAAGATACTTTGGATAAGATGCACTTTAATGAGTTTGAAGAAATAGTAACTTGAGTTCAGCAACTTTGATTTACTCCTTCTCCCAAGTCTAATCCTTTCAAAAGACACACCTTTTCATATATATATATGCATGTATTTCTAAATGTGAAGTACAAACACATAGTACCGTTCAATTGGTTTTCCAGATGACCTCAAAAAGTCAATTGAATCTGCTGAAGCCTAAAATGCCATACAGCAGCTCTGGGCTGTCTTAGTGAGCTAATATTTTTTTTATTGTTCTTACAGGATCATAGTGAAAAAAATATTATCTTATAAAAGTTATAATCATTCAAAATTAAGTAAATGCTTAGCCAAAATACTTCTCTTTTTAGAAAGTTCAAAAACAAACACAAGTTATACAAACAAAACGGGATTTACGATTAACATATGTTTGTATTTTGGCCTAAATGCGTGCATATTTGAATATGACGTCGGCATCACACTAAAACACAAAATTATTAATTCAAATTAAAAAATTCAAATAATTTCAAAATAATTGGTAGAGATGATCGATAGTCCTACTAAACTATCGATATTTTTGATAGTATAAGAAAAAACTATCAATTAGTATTGATAGTCTAAAAAAATTGAAACTATCGATACTATCGATAGTGCCATCGATAGTTTGACAACTCTAGTTCGTATCGTCGAACGTGCCTGTCAAACACTGCCGGCATCATGCTTTTCAGTTAGGCAGGCACGTCCGCTGTTAGAACCAGAATAGACAATAAAATAATGTAAAAAAAATATTTTTTAAAAACAAGTTTTTATTTAACCTGTACAATCAAAGGAATAAAATGAAGTAGTGTAACAAAAGATTTTTTAGCATGAAAATTTTGTTAAAACTGCACTAAAATGAATAAAATAAAATAAGTTAAGGTCTCATTAAAGTTACTAAAGGCCATTTAGTGAAAGGAGTTATTCAAACTCTAATGAAAATTACTAACAATTTGTACGAATTTACTTCGTTTTTAAAAAAGCTTGTCGCGCGAATAGCAAACCGGCATTTAAATATCTGCATACATACATATACATACATACCTAACCAATTATGCATGTACGCTGAATTCGCCGACAAGCTTTTTTAAAAACAAAGTAAATTAGTATCTACAAATTGTTAGTAATGTTCATTAGAGTTTGAATAACTCCTTTCACTAAATGGCTTTTAGTAACTTTAACGAGACCTTAACTTATTTTCTTTTATTCATTTTAGTGCAGTTTTGACAAAATTTTCTTGCTAAAAATCTTTTGTTACATTACTTTATTTTATTCCTTTGATTGTACATGTTAAATAAAAGCATGTAAAATATTTTTTTTTAATTATTATTATTATGTCGCAGGCTTTGGTGACAAGATCCATGGCTTCAGTAATCTTTGGCGATGAGTCCAGCTCACCGAGAGAAACACCCTTTGTTACTGGAGGGTACGCTTCCTCAGTTGCTAACAGTATGCCGTGCATACCGAGAGAAGCGTCAAGGGCTACCGAGAGCTCCACTTTATATTTGGTCCAATCGGTACGCCTCATGTTCCTGTAACATGAGAGAGGTGGGGCTCTTAGGGAGAGCCTAAAGGAAATATATTGATGGTCGGAGAAGGAATGTTCGCTTTGGACATGCCAATCCCTAACATACTCAGAGAAGTAGTTTGAGATTAGCGTAATGTCCTGAACTTCATTTCTGTTCGAAGTTATAATCTTTGGTTTATTCGAAGAGTTGGTTATAAATAGATCCGAACTAAGAATAAAGTCAAGTAGTAACTCACCTCGTGGGTTGATGTCGCTGGAGCCATATAAAACATGGTGACAATTAGCATCAGATCCGATGACCGTGGGAATCTTCTTGTACTTGGCCTCCTTCACCACGTCTTGTAGTCGATTTGGCGGAAAGTCTTGACAGTCGTGCGCCATGTATGAGGACGCTATCCAAATAGTTTTCGGTCCAGTGATCGGACTTGAATAGATCTCGGTTTGTGGTAGATCTGCCTCTTTTTTGAGCATCTACCACATCTACCACTCAAGGTCTGAAATCTACCACATGTTCGCGTTATTGAGTAGTTTTATTTTTGCTTGATAATTTTCTTAATTTTAAGAGAAAAAATTGTCCAACACTAAACACGATATGGTACAAAAATTATATAATACAAGATTCCGCATTCCCGATGAAATTTCTCAAGTGAAATAAACAAAGCCAAATGGGAGGATGAAATAAACTGTAAAAAAGCGAATTTTCTCAGTAATAAATTTTTCGACAGGAAACGCGGTATTATTGTGTTAAATTGCAAAATATATGATTTGTAAAAAGAATGAATAGCAAAAATGTCAAAAAAAACGGCGATATTTGTGAAAGTATTAGCAAATTTAAGTGCATCTAAGGTTTCTGAGCAGTGATTGGACTTCTGCCACTTTTTTGAGCATCTACCACATCTACCACACAAGGTCTGAAATCTACCACATATTCACGTTTTTGACTAGTTTTATTTTTGCTCAACATAATTTTCTTAATTTTAAGAGCAAAAATTTTCTAGCATTAAACAATATATGGTAACAAGAATGATTCAATACAAAATCCCGCATTCCCGACGGCGAAGAAATTTCTCAAGTAAATGTAAACAAAGCCGAATGGGAAGGTAAAATAAACTGTACAATAGTAAATTTTCTCAATGATAAATTTTTCCACAGAAAACGTAGATTTATTGTGTTAATTTGTAAAATATATAAATGAAAAAAAGAATTAAGAGCGAAAGTGTTAAAAACGGCGATTTTTGTGAAAGTATTAGCAAATTTCTGAAACAGCAAAGCTGCTGGAGCTGACAGCCTGCCAGCTGAGTATTCAAGTACGGTGGCAAGGAATTAATAAGGTTCATGCATCAACTCTTATGCAGAATATGGTCAGATGACTGGAATTTAAGTGTTCTCTGCCCAATCCTCAAGAAAGGCGACCCTGCCATTCGTGCCAACTACCACAGGATCAGCCTTCTGACTAAGTCTTATCGAGCGTATTGTGTGAAAGACTGAAGCCCACCGTCAGTGTACTGATAGGGCCTTACCAGTGTGGCTTTAGGCCAATACACCAAATCTTGGAAAAAAACCGTGAGAAAAGGATCGACACTCAGCGCCTATTTGTCGACTTTAAGGCCGCTTTCGACAGCTCCAAAAGGAGTTGCCTATATGCCGCTATGTCTGAATTCGGCATGTCTGCTAAACTGATACGGCGGTGCAAAATGGCGTTGAACAATACCACCAGCTCCGTGAGAATTGGGAAAGACCTATCCGAGCTGTTCGCCACCAAATGGGGTTTCAGACAGGGCGACTCCGTTACATGTGACTTCTTTAATCTGATGTTGGAGAATTTAATAAGAGCTGAAAACTGAACCAGTCAGGAAAAATTTTTATAAGATCGTGCAATTGCTGACTTATGCCGATGACATCAATATAATCGGTAACAAAAGCCGCCAAGTCTGTTCTGCCATTTCCAAGTTGGATAAGGAAGCAAAGCGAATGGGTCTGGTTGTAAACGAGGACAAGACGAAGTATCTCCTGTCATCAAACAATCAGTCAGCCATTGGCGCCTAGACACCCAAGTCACTGTTGACAATTATAGTATGGAGAAAGTAGGAAATTCGTTTACTAGTGAACAAGCATTAACACCGATAATAATGTCAGCATGGAAATCCAACGCAGAATCACTCTTGCCAACAAGTGCTACTTTGGACTGACTAAGCAATCCAGGAGTAAAGTCCTCTCTCGGCGTACGAAAACCACACTCTATAAGTAACTCATCATGCCCGCGCTGGTATATGGCGCCGAAGCATGGACAATGATAACATCCGATGAGGCTGCTCTTGAAGTATTCAAGTAGTGATGGGCGAGTCCGAGAAGTTTTAGTCGATTGTCTCGATTGTTCAAATATCCCGATTGTTCTCGATGTTTTCTCTCGTAGACGATTTGCCACCCGAAAAAAGTCGTGCTTAAGCTGAACTAACATATTCGTTAACAATCGACCAAGTCATCTCGGTCTCGCTGCTGGCCAGCGGTTGTTAAAACATCTCGATGGTTCTCTGTCGCAGACTGTGGCAACGAATTGCCAGTCACGTTTAACATTCGATAAAAATCGGTCAAAACATCTCTGACTAGCCTGTGGAAATTTTGGCAACCTCTCATACGAGGTTTTGCATTTTCTTGACACGCGGTTTTGTACTTTAAATGACGTAATGTATATTTTAGGATCTTTTGGCTGAAGCGGTTGCGGTTTTCTTCCATATAAAAGTAAATTATGTTTATTCGTTATATGAAAGAAAATGGAGCAAGGAAAATTCTAAAAAAATCAACAGTAATTGTTGGCCATTTAAAACTTTATTATACTAAAATTGAAGGAGCTGAAATTCCCCACGAAAAACAGTCCCACAAACAAACGGAAATTCCCAGCAAATCGGTTCACACGATCTCGTCAGTGTTAAGTCAGTTGATTCGAAACAATCGAAAAACATCTCGCTTGTACAGTCGGGCAGCGAGTCGATTATTGACTCGATTGTAATTTTGCAACGATGGCGATTCTCTCGATCGTTTAAACATCTCGGACTCGCCCATCACTATATTCAAGAGAAAGATTTTGGGGAAGATTTACGGGCCTTTACGCGTTGGCGCCGGCGAGTACCGCAGACGATGGAACGATGAGCTTTACAATGACATGGACATAGTGCAGCGAATTAAAATACATCGGCTCCGCTGGCTTTGCCGTGTCGGTCGAATGGACTCCGACGCTCCAGCTCTAAAAGTGTG
>NW_023458568.1:18861974-18873314 GCF_013731165.1 Rhagoletis pomonella | reverse complement strand
TGTTCACCAGTAGGTGCGGCAGCTAGCGGGTGTCTGTCTTGGAGCAAGCGGATCGCTATATAAACGTGTATTGGGTTGTGAAACTACCCCCGCCCCAGCAATGGGTTGTGCGCTGGGTTTGGGACCCGCCACGTAAAAACCCCTTCCAGTGAAGAAGCGAAACACTGCCTCGGATGAGACCCCCCTTATTATGACGACCACGGCAAATGTTTAAGGGACTACGATTTGAGGGCATGGAGATGGAATGTCAGGACCCTTAATGGGGAAGGTGCCTCTGCCCGGCTGGTTAATGTCCTCGTAAGAACAAAAGCTAACATCACCGCCATCCAAGAAATGCGTTGGACTGGGCATGGCAAGCAATGCCTGGGGCCTTGCGACGTATACCACAGCTGCCATGTAAAGGAGCACAAATTCGGTGTTGGATTTGTGGTGGGAGAGAGACTCCGTCGCAGAGTACTGTCGTTCACCCCGGGGGACGAGCGTCTAGCCATAGTCCGCATCAAAGCGAGATTCTTCAACATCTTGCTCATCTGCGTCCATGCCCCTATGGAAGAAAAGGATGAGGTATCCAAGGACCTCTTCTATGAGTGCTTGGAGCGCACGTACCAGCGCTTCCCCCGCCACGATATCAAAATCGTGCTTGGCGACTTCAATGCTAGGGTGGGCAAGGAAGGGATCTTTGGGACCACCGACGGAAAATTCAGCCTCCACGACGAAACGTCCGACAACGGACTGAGGCCGATCGATTTCTCCGAGCCCGAAACATGGCAGTATGCAGTATTAGGTTCCAGCATAAAAAGATTCATCAAGTTACGTGGCTTTTTCCGGATCGAAAAACGAGATCCCAAATCGACGATGTTGTGATAGACGGAAGGCATGCTTCGAGTGTTTTGGACGTACGTACACTCCGAGGCCCAACATCTACTCGAGCCACTATCTTGTTGCAGCCAAGATACGCACCCGCCTCTGTGTAGCAAAAAATGTGCGCCCAAATATGAAAGGGAAGCTTAACGTCGAAAAGCTGCAATCACAACGGACAGCCAATGCATTCGCTACTCGACAATCACACCTGCTCTCAGAGAGCACTCTTACACAAGCCGGCATATGCGAGCAGTGGAACCACATTTCCCACTCATTAAGTACCACCGCCGAAGAAGTAGTTGGATTTCAGCGAGCCCAAAAGAACAAATGGTACGATGAGGAGTGTCAGGAAGCTGCAGCGAAAACAGATGCCGCCTACAGGGCCAGGCTGTGATCGGGCGCAACGCTCATTATGTGGGACCGATAAAGGGATCTTAAGAAGGAAGCGAGACGTATTTGCCGCAATAAGAAGACAGAGGCCGAAATACGTGAGTACGAAGAGCTTGAAATGCTGGCCGACAGGAAGAATGCCCGAAAATTTTACCAGAGAGTTAGGCGACTAACGGAAGGTTTCAAGACCCGGGCGTACTCCTGTAAGAACAACAATCGCGACCTAGTTACCGATGTTCAGAACGTAAAAGAACCCGAACCCCAAGTCTATGATGACGGAGTCGATATTCCTCCGCCTGACCATGACGAGGTACGAATAGCAATATCGCGGTTGAAAAACAACAAAGCTGCTGGAGCTGGTCAGCCTGTCAGCTGAGCTATTCAAGTACGTTGCGAGGAGTTGATAAGGTGCATGCATCAACTCTTGTGCAGAATATGGTCAGATGAAGCATGCCCGACGACTGGAATTTAAGTGTGCTCTGCCCAATCCACAAGAAAGGCGACCCCGCCATTCGCGCCAACTAGCGCGGGATCAGCCTTCTAATCATAGGTTGCAAGGTCTTAACGAGTGTATTGTGTGAAAGAATGAAGCCCACCGTCAATGAACTGATTAGGCCTTATCAGTGAGGCTTTAGGCCTGGAAAATCCACCATAGACCAGAAGACCCGCGAGAAAATTCCTCTCCGAGCCGTTCGCCACCAAACGGGGCTTCAGGCAGGGCGACTCTCTTTCATGTGACTTCTTTAATCTGATGTTGGAGAAGATATTAAAAGCTACAGCACTGAACCGCTCAGGAATAATTTACTACAAGAGCGTGTAATTGCTGGTTTATGCCGATGACATCGATATCATCGGTAACAAAAACCGCGAAGTCTGTTCTGCCTTTTCCAAGTTGGATAAGGAAGCAAAGCGAATGGGTCTGGTGGTAAACGAGGACAGGACGAAGTATCTCCTGTCAACAAACAAATAGTCACCACATTCGCGCCTTGGCACCTACGTCACTTTCGTTTACTTGGGAACCAGCATTAACACCGATAATAATGTCAGCATTGAAATCCAACGCAGAATCACCCTTGCCAACAAGTGCTACTTTGGGGTGAGTAGGCAATTCAGTAAAATTTCCTTAAAGCAGTACGCAGTTCTTAAGAAATTCACTAAGCTCTCTTCTTCTTCTTCTTATTTGACGCTGTAACCGCCTAAGCGATTTTGGCCGAGTTCAACAAAGCACGCCAGTCGTTTCTTTTCTGTACCAACTGGCGCCAATTGGAAATGCCAAGTGAAGCCAAGTCCTTCTCCACCTGGTCTTTCCATGGCAGTGGGGGCCTTCCTCTTCCTCTGCTACCACCAGCGGGTTCCGAGTTGAATACTTTCAGAGCTGGAGCATCGGTGTCCATTCGGGCGACGTGACCAAGCCAGCGGAGCCGATGTATTTTAATTCGCAGCACTATGTCCATGTCGTTGTAAAGCTCATACAGCTATCCTTCCACCGTCTGCGGTACTCGCCGTCGCCAACGCGTAAAGGCCCGTAAATTTTTCGCAAAATCTTTCTCTCGAATACTACAAGAGCCGCCTCATCGGATGTTGTCATTGTCCATGCTTATGCGCCATATACCAGCGCGGGAATGATGAGTGACTTACAGATAGTGAATTTCGTACGCCGAGAGAGGATTTTAGTTCTGAATTGCCTATTCATTTGGAAGTAGCACATGAACGGTGTTAATGCTGGTTCCCAAGTAAAGGAATCTCTCTACTTTCAGGAAATTTTAACTGTCAACAGTGACAATGGGTGCCAAGGTGCGAATGCGCTGACTGTTTGTTTGATGACAGGAGATACTTCGTCTTGTCCTCGTTTACCCCCATACCCATTCGCCGAAAATTGCACGCTATTCTTGTGAATTGTTCCTGAGCGGTTAGTTCTGTGGCTCTTATTATCTTATTCCACATCAGATTAAAGATATCACATGAAAGGGAGTCACCTTGTCTGAAACATCGTTTGGTATCATACATCTCGGAGAGGCCTTTTCGAATTCTGACGGGGATGGTGGTGTTGCTGAACGTCAACATCACGGCGGCAAAAAGGTGGTGAGTGTCGATCCTTTTCTCGCGAGTCTTTTCCAAGATTTGGCATAGTGTAAATACCTGATAAGGCCGAATCAGTTCGTTGACGTTCACACAATATGCTCGATAAGACCTTGTAACCTCTATGCTTAGAAGGCTAATTTCGCCGTAATTGGCGCGAATGGCGGGGTTGCTTTTCTTGTGGATTGTGCAGAGCACACTTAAATTCCAGTCCTCGGGCATGCGTTCTTCTTCTTCTTATTCTTATTTGGCGCTGTAACCGCCTAAGCGATTTTGGCCGAGTCCAAAACAGCACGCCAGTCATTTCTCTTCTGCGCTAACTGACGCCAATTGAAAATGCCAAGTGAAGCCAAGTCCTTCTCCACCTGATCTTTCCAACGCAGATGAGGCCTTCCTCTTCCTCTGTTACCAGCATCGCGGCCCGCGTTGAATATTTTCAGAGCAGGAGCGTTTCTGTCCATCCGAACGACATGGCCAAGCCAGCGGAGCCGCTGAATTTTAATTCGCTGCACTATGTCTATATCGTTGTAAAGCTCATACAGCTCATCGTTAAATCGTCTGCGATATTCGCCATCACCAACGCGTAAAGGTCCGTAAATCTTTCGCAGAATCTTTCTCTCGAAAACTCCAAGAGCCGCCTCATCAGATGCTTTCATTGTCCATGCTTCCGCGCCATACACCAGCACAGGAATGATGAGTGACTTATAGTGTGTGATCTTTGTACGACGAGAGAGGACTTTACTTCTCAATTGCCTACTCAGCCCAAAGTAGCACTTGTTGGCAAGAGTGATTCTCCGTTGGATTTCAAGGCTGACATTATTATTGGTGTTAATGCTGGTTCCCAAATAAACGAAGTCGTCTACTTTTTCAAACTTGTAACTGTCAACAGTGACGTGGGTGCCAAGACGAATATGCTCTGACTGTTTGTGTGCTAACAGGAGATACTTCGTTTTGTCCTCGTTCACCACCAGACCCATTCGCATTGCTTCTCTATACAATCCCGAGAAGGCAGAACAGACGTAGCCCTTGTTTTTACCGATAATATCGATGTCGTCGGCATACGCCAGCAATTGTACGCTCTTATAAAGTATTGTGTCTGAGCGGTTCAGTTCTGCGGCTCTTATTATCTTCTCCAACATAAGATTAAAGAAATCACACGAAAGGGAGTAGACGTCGCAAGGCTTCACGCTTACTTTACCTTGCCCCGTCCATCGCATTTCTTGGATGGCGGTGATGTCAGCCTTTGTCTTCCCTAGGACATCAACCAGCCGGGCGGAGGCACCTTCCCCATTAAGGGTCCGGATATTCCAGGTGCATACCCTTAAATCATAGTCCTTTATACGTTTGCCGTGGTCGTCATCAGAAAAAGGGGGTCTCATCCGAGGCTTGTTGGAATTTTTCATTGGGCGGGGTTTTAACGTGGCGGGACCCAAACCCAGCGCACGCGAAGTTTTACGCCTTCTCACTTTAGCTCGCTCCCAAACGGGTGTTTGGTTGCTACCCAGAGGATACGTGGATATAAATATCCGGACGTTGTGAGCTGCGATTTGAACCGTACGCACAAGAATCGCTTCTGGCCACTCCCAGGTGAATGGCAGTCAAAATTTTTCCACTTCTGCGCACGGAACCATCCTCCATGCGTTCATCTGACCATATTCTGCATAAGAGGTGATGCATGCACCGTATCAACTCCTTACCGCCGTACTTGAATCGCTAAGCTGGCAGGCTGTCAGCTCAAGCAGATTTATTATTTTCCAGACGCGTGATTGCTATTCCGACTCCGTCATATCAACTAGGCCTCGGGTTCGCCTTCTCCACAACTTTCCGTGCTGCTACCATTCAATAGAGTGTAAATATGTTCCTTCCATAATTTGAGTGTGTTATGGACATCAGTCATTACGTCGCCATTGTTGTTCTTACATGAGTTGGCCCTGGTATTGAGACTTTCCGTAAGTCGTCTAACTCTAGCACACACGTATTTCGGCCTCGCTTACATCTTCAGTTCCCTATAGCCAGTGTTGCCAACTTTTGAGTTTCAAAAAACACTAAAACTTAAAAAAAGCGTTATACCACACTAAACACTAATTTTTTTTGAACCAAAATTCAAGTTCACGTTTGGTTTTGTGGTCGTCAGAAGGCATATCCTTCATTGCCGTCTTAAATAACCTAATGAAAGCGTTGTGTCCGTGAGGAAGTTCTTGCGCCAACAGTGATCCGCCTCCATGGTGAATCGTCCTTGAATCTGTATAGCACAGTTGGTGAAAATTTCAACGGCGAATCAACGTGTTTACACGACACATTCGTGATTCACTTAGCATCTCTGTTTCTTGTTCTTGTTCTTTGCATTTATTTATTGTTTACTGTTGTGAATTTCAACGATGGAGAAAAAATGTAAGAGATAACTTTATATACTTGAAAATTGTGTTGATTTATTCATTTAATCTTCTAGTAAATAGAAAAAGTGCCAGTAATTGGGAAGAGATCAGCGAAAGGGCGCTTATAGAGGTATTGATCGAAAGGATTTAAGAATTGCGTGGTTGTCGGAAAGCCACATACTCTTGGAAATGGCGCAAGATTTGGAAAGGCAAGGATATGTGTACTCAGTGGTGGAGCTTAAGTACAAGATGCATAACTTGACGTCACGGTACCGGTAATTATTTATGATTTGTGTTGTTTTTCTAAATATTTTTGTTCTGGATAAGAAACTACAAAGTAGCTCAAGGTAATGGTAAGTTATTTGCCCACTGTTTTTGGGTAAGTGTGCGGAAAGAGAGTGTGCGTCTCCCTTTATATCCATCCTACTAGAAAGAGCGCAATTCAAACTAAAAATTAGCGTTTTCTAAAATTAGCGTTTTGACACCGGAAATATAAATTCGGCTAAAAGATTTTTTTGTGCAGAACACCTTTTCGTGTTGGCGGAGGGGCCGGAAGCCCCTCTTCTATTGTCAAAGCTACACAATATTTATTTGTCATTTATTGAACATATACATATAGCTCCGGCTACGCAATCCACAATATTTTTGCGTAGAACTCACTCCAAAAGTGCATACTTCAGACCGAATCCATTAATAAATTGGTGGCCGAAAATTAAAAAATGTGCTTTTTGAATAAAGTTTTGACCCTTGACTACGAGTGTGTGTAAAATTTTTTGGATCGGGTCACCCGTTCGGAAACAATAGCCCGAAATCATTGGGCAACTAACTCAACCGTACCCGTAGCCCATATAAATGGTCAGAACCTCGGATAGATCCTTAAAAAGTCAGGTAATATTAATATTTTCGATTATGAATGAAAGTCCTTCATTGCCCACTGAATATAAGGAGGCAAGTTCGTAATAGGTACATATAATTTAACATTGTTGGTGCACAAACTACTTTGGAAGCTATTGTTGTTATTCAATTAGTTATCGGGCCATCAGCTCTACGTTGTAGAGTTAGTAGTGTGTATTATGTACTTTTAATGGTCTTTTCAATATAATCAATATAATATAATAATAAACACACACACAAAAAAAAAATTAAAGGTTACTTTTAGGCGTTGGGAACTTGTACATTGTTCTACCAAAATTGAACATGCTACTAAACTGCATACTTCAACATTTTCTATAAATTCTGAATAAAACGTTTGAAATTTTTATGACATATTTTTGAAATTTTGTGAGCTTTATATTAAGCCTGAAACTTTGGACCAAATGGCTTATTTTATAGAATGAGCCATGTTTTCATAAATCATTAATGAAAAAAAATTTCGCTCTTCCTTTGACATTATTTACAAACATCCAGGCCCCTCGAATTCGCACTTACACCAAGTTCTTCCACTGTAGTCTTTAATAACTATCACTCTTAGCATCCTTAACTTAATTTTAATTTTTATCTTCCACAGAAAGGAGAAACAAAAGGTAGGACCAACAGGCGGTTCACCCTCGAACTGGAATCTTTTTCAAGAAATGCAAGCCTTATTGGCTCCATATAAAACTTATCACACAGAAGGTCTATTGGCCGACAGTATAAATAGTATGTATATAGATAATTTATTCAATTAATATGTATATGCATACATAACTTATTAAAATTATTTCCATATTTATTTTTTAAGACATAAACTCCCAGTCCCAGCGTATTAAGCTTCACCGTTGCCGTCGCCATCAATTGTTCATCTTCGCCGCTGCCATCACCATCCATTCCTATAACTTCTCCGCTGCCATCACCATCCATATCTGTAACTTCTCCGCTACCATCACCAACCATACTTGTAACTTCGCCAGTGCCATCACCATCCATACCTATAACTTCGCCGCTGCCATCGCCAAATATGTCGGAAGATTCACCAGCAGTTTCTGAAAAGGCCATAAGTTTCAGAAAAAGGAATCGAAAACAGTACATTTAAGAGTATAGTCAGAGTTAAAAGTTAGGTATAGTACATATACACCTTTTTCTATTATATTTTTCAAAATGTTTTTGGTGAAAAAATTTGTTCAATAATTTTTTATGAAAATTTTCAAGATTTAAGAATTTTTAAAAACTTTTGAGGTATGCAGTTTTGTAACCCATTAAATTTCAATATAAGAAAGTGCAGGTTCCAAGTGCCTGAGAATTTCCGTTTATTTTAAATAATTTTTTTGTAAACCGTATAGCGTATTTTCTTCCATACCAAAATACATATTGCATGTACGTTATAGTAAGCAAAAAAATTATTGAAAAGCATCGAAAATTTTCAGCCACTTGGGAACTTCCACTTCATTTTATTGAAATTTAATGCGCTACAAAACTACATACCCAAAAAGTCTGAAATTCTGATTACAACTTTGGAAAAATTTAGAATATATTTGTTGAATTTTTGTGAACTTTATATAAAGTAAGAAACTTTGATTTATATGGTTTAAGTTAAATAATGATCTATATTTTGATAATAAATGCTTGAACAAATTTTTCCATGAAAAACATTGTGAATATTATATTAGAACAAAGGGTATGCTAACTTTTAACTCTGACTATATGTAGTTTGAGTTGTGTTTGTAGTGCGATTTTTGATTTAGAATATACATATAGTTACAAACTTGAGTATACGGTGATTTTTTTTAAATATTTGCCATGTTTGCTATGCCTTTTTTTTATTTTGTTATTAAAACATGGCTTATACTTTAACAAACACCATATAAATCCAAGTAAAAAACTGTTATGAAAAAATCTGAAAATACTTTTTGTGGAAAAAGTGCATAGGATAGTAAGAAAAAAATTATCCTGAATTTCGGACACAGGTCCATACTTGAATTTATATGGGGTTTGTTATAAAGCCATGTTAAAAAAAAAATTCAAAAAATTTTAGCACAGAACGCATATTCAATTTTGTAAGTAACTGTACATTACTTTTATTTTCATAAGTTTATTTTTGTATGCTTCCCTGAACGAACTATTTTAATTTTTAACTTATATCGAAAAATGTGTAATAAATGAAATTTATAATAAAAAAGTGTAAACTTACACATATAAGAAGAAATAGCGTTTCTTATTGCTTCTGGATTGTGTCGTTGTTCCGCTAGTACCGCTACATATTCAGGATAAGCGCGGTTTGCTTCCACAACTTGTAAAGCTTGCATCCAATTTTCGTTTATTTTATCATTATTTTCATTTAAAAAATTGTGAAGCACTCAGCACGCTAGTATTATGGCGTTTGCATTTTTTATGGAATTATCTATTCCTTTGCCAATACGCCTGAAACAAGCCTTCAGTTGTCCAAATGCGTTTTCCACTACTCTGCGAGATTTAGATAATCTGTAGTTGAAGAGCTTTTGTTGGCGGCTTTGTGAAATATGAAACGGATACGGCTTCATGAGCTTGTCACTTAACCGAAATGCCGACTCCCCAATTATAAAAACCGGTACATCCACATCTGAAATAGTTTTTTTCAATTCGCTCAAAAGGACACATTCATCTAATTGTTGTCTTAGAGAAGACGTCTGAAAAATTTGAGAATCGTTGCAGCGGCCTTGGCTGCCGGAGCTAACATATATAAAACGGCATCTGGAAAAAACAATAAATAAATAAAAGTAGTAGTAAAGCCTTTCAGTGCTTCTACCTGGCGTCCACCAATGCTAGCAGTACGATTGAATACCATCCCTCATAGTTGTGGTAGTCTGTTGCGTCTTCTTTGGGTGGGTGAATCTCAATATGACATCCATCTATTAACGATCTCATGTAGTAAAAATATAACAATATTTACTTCATAACAAGTAACTTTTAAACAAAAAACAAAACCGACTTCAATTCTCATATGGAAATTTAAGATTATCGTTAATTTCTGCACGATCCAATTATCGGATCTAAACTTAGTACGAGACCACCCCTTTCCGATGAAAAAAGAATTATCGAAATCGGTTCACGTGGTCCAAGGTTATGCGGTAACATAAAAAAATATTCCGACAAACTAATAACCTCCTCCCTTTTTTGAAGTCGGTTAAAGAGGTGCTTACCAAGGGCTCCCATACATTGGGGAAATCCATGTTTCAAACTCTTGCACCAAGCCTTTGATTTTGTCTTCTGTCAGCGGGAAGTTTTTTAAATACAGGGTGTCCCAGAAGTAACGTGCCAAACTTTAGGGGAAGGTAGGTGGGGGGTAAGCTCCCTGATAAACAAAAAATTTTCAGGTAAAAGTGTCACCGTTTTTGAAATATTTACATTTTTTCGAATATAAAAAAAAGCGTGCCTTTTCATGTGTTTTCTTTAACTGCAACTACAAACCGGGCAATACTTAGTAAATTTTTTATGTAAAATACTTCCAGATAGTTGCCTCTCCATACTCAAATGCAATGTAGTTAAAATATATTAAGGAACCATCATAAAATTAGGACTATTTCTGGATTTTTAACTTTTTGATATTTTCTTCCCCAACTTTGACTATCTCGGTTGAAAAAAAAATGTACTGAGCTATGACTTTACATTACATAAAACAATTGCTCATTTATTAAAGATTTCAGAAAGGTGCCACACTTACTGTTTTGAATAGAAAAAAAAAGTTAAAGCCGCTTTTGTGGGTAAAGGACTGAGACACGCTAGAATGTATTTAATAGATTTAAATTGAATTTGCTCTTGTTACCGTCAAATGACATGCTAAATAGTACAAAGGTACATAATTACTTGCTTCTGACATTATTTTATGTTACTTACCGGAATTCGGACTAGAGTCTATAACAAGGGCTATATCTATCAATATTTTTTGTGAAGGATGGGTTCACGTGAAATAAGATATACATGAGTCGTTTGAAGAAAAATTTATTCATTTATTGATAAAATATGCTCAAATTGGCGACATTCTACTCTAATACAAGCTCGGCACCTTTTAAGAAAAGACGCTTTTAGAGATCTTAAACTCAATTGGGCTATCTCAGCAGCAGCTCCATTTATTTGTTCCCGCAAATGCTCTTCGTTTTGAATTGTTTTTGAATAAATTTTGTCCTTAAGACAGCCTCAGTAGAAAAAATGTAATGGATTCAGGTCTGGCGATCGAGCGGGCCACGTGATTGTCCCGATCGTCCAATCCATCGGCGAGGATAAGTTTCGTCTAAATGAGCTCTTACTTCACGCCCGTAGTGAGCAGGGCACCCGTCATTTTGCAGCCATAGTCTTCGCCGCAGGTTTAAGGGTACATCTTCTAAAAGAGTTGGAAGCCGTTCCTGAAGGAACTCTAAATAACTGTAAGAGTTGAGCGTTGGCGGCGGTTCAACAGGTCCAAATATCTGAAAATTAAAAATACCGCACCATAAATTTATTTTGTACCGGTACTGCGAAGGATCTTCTCTCATTTCGTGAGGATTGTCTATCTGCCAACTGTGAAGGTTATGTAAATTAAAATAACCATGCATGATGATTCATCGCTCCAAATTATTTTATTAAAAAAGTTGGGGTCTGATTCATGCATTCGCAACATTTCACGGCAGAATCTAACCCTCGACAGGTAATCTCTTTCTTGTAGAGCCTGAACACGTTGAATGTGGTAGGGATGAAATCGATGGTC
>NW_023458568.1:18843843-18861574 GCF_013731165.1 Rhagoletis pomonella | reverse complement strand
GGGTCCAATTTCACAAAATCCACTTTCACTAATTCCGGTAAGTAACATAAAATAATGTCAGGAGCAGGTAATAATGTACCTTTGTACTATTTAGCATGTCATTTGACGGTAACAAGAGCAAATTCAATTTAAATCTATTAAATACATTCTAGCGTGTCTCAGTCCTTTACCCACAACAGCGGCTATAACTTTTTTTTCTATTCGAAACAGTAAGTGTGGCACCTTTCTGAAATCTCTAATAAATGAGCAATTGTTTTATGTAATGTAAAGTTATAGCTCAGTACATTTTTTTTTTACCCGAGATGGTCAAAATTGGGGAAGAAAATATCAAAAAGTTAAAACTCCATAAATAGTCCTAATTTTATGATGGTTCCTTAATATATTTTAACTACATTGCATTTGAGTATGGAGAGGCAACTATCTGGAAGTATTTTACATAAAAAATTTACTAAGTATTGCCCGGTTTGTAGTTGCAGTTAAAGAAAACACATGAAAAGGCACGATTTTTTTTAAATTCGAAAAAATTTAAATATTTCAAAAACGGTTTATCAGGGAGCTCACCCCCCCACCTACCTTCCCCTAAAGTTTGGCACGTTACTTCTGGGACACCCTGTATATTGGAGCCAAAACTCTCCAGACCTCATTGGAAAAACTCAATAATATTTTCCTTTCCCACGCCAAACATATTTGCGATTGTGCGATACTCGGCAGATGACCCTAGAGCATATAGAGCTATAGCAACTCGTTTTTCCAATGGTATCGCTTCTCGCATATTTGTATAACTTTTTTGTAGATCTGGCAGTAGTTCGCATAATTTATAAAAAAGTTGTCGGCTTATTCTGAAGTTGTTTTTAAAAAAAACTTCATCTCCTTGCTGGCAATCTTTCTCAAAGAAGGATTGAGTTCGTTCCTCAAAAATATAGACACTTTTCCCTAAATATTGGAAGCACATCCAATTTTTACAAATAGTTACTTTTTTCCAAATTAATCTTCTTTCGGAGGCAAGTGATTCGTTCAAAGCAAACAAAAGATCCAATTGCTCCAAAAGCAGCAACTGCTTATCCTGGAGATGCCGTAATACTGCAGAGCATACTTTTGCCTCATCACTCACCCTAGTTATGGCCAACAATCTCCTCGACATAATTATTTTCTTCACAATTTGAACTTTTGAATCCATTTTATCTTTAACTGTTTATTCTTTATTTAATTTTTTGCTTTGTTTTGGCAGCTGTCTATGTGTTTTGACGTCTGTTTTCGATAAATTTCCGATAAAAATTAGAGAAGACAACGATTTTTTCGTGATTCGCATGTCGATTGGATCTGAATCACCTACGAATGAAGTGATTCGCTCTCAAAACTTTGTATGGGGAACTACGTGATTCGGTTCGTAATTGGGGCGCCAATCACGAATAAGAGAGCGAATTACGAATGGGAGAGCGAATCACTTGTCGTGGAAACATCGTATAAAACTATGAAATTATAAAATCTCGTCTGCGCGCTAGGCATACAAAAGAGACCAATCCCTCTAAGTTTAGCTTAAAATGGGTCCAGGGCTACGCCGCGTGAACGTGTAACCTTCTGGGAGGTGCCACGGTGGGTTCTAATATTTCCAGCTCAAATTTAGTATCCTGGCCTTGATAAAATACCACTTCTCATTACTGTAGCTAAATGCCTAAAGAAGTATGTATGTATGTATGCATCATGAGAGCTTTAGATTATAAGGACGAAGCCAACTCTACCTTTTCCATTAAATTAAATTTTTTCTGTCAGTACGGCACTTATAATATAAATCTCCATAACAAATTTAAAATACTTCCAGAGATTTTCTATTCTTCCAGAGATATGTATTAAGAAAGTTTTAGTATGTATGGGAGGCGACATGCCTCCTTTTTAATAACTCACATTTTATCCATGAGCAATTGATAAATTTTGTATACACAACTCCATAACAAGTTCCAGTATTCTTCCACATACACTTCCAGGGATATGTGGCAAGAAAAAGTCAATTTGTACGGGAAGTCCCACGCCCTTTCTTCTTATACCCCTAATTTTCTTCCATGAGTTTGGAATTGGTTTTATATACCCCAGTACCCAGTCCCAGTACTCTACATACCATGAACACCTCTAGAGATATGCAGTACAAAATAGTAAATTTCTACGGTAGGTACCATGTATATGGAATTAATTCTGCAATAAACACCTCCAGAGATATGCAGCATAGAAAAATCAATTTGCATGGGAGTTGCCACACCACCTTGTCCAATAACTCTGATTTTTATCCATGAGGATGGGATTAGTTTCACATACATACATACATATATATTTCCCTACCAAGCTTGAGTATTTTACCCCAAATATTTGAAGAGATATACAATACGAAACTTTAATCCAGTAAGGGAGGTGCTACGCCTCTTTTCCAATAACGTCCACTTTTCTCTGTGAGTATGAATTTGATTTCACATACATATCTCCACCGTACCAAGTTCCAGTTCTCTACCACAAATACTTCCAGAGATATGTATTTATTATGAAGATTCCAATTTGTATGGGAGGGGTCTTGAATTATCGGAATTACTTTCAGTTCCTTGTGAAATCCGTAGTAAGTGTGCCAAATTTCGTTCTGATCGGGAAACCGGTTAAGGAATTAGCCTATTTTTCAATGCAGGTCATGAACTATCTGTGTGCAAAATTTCATTTTCCAACAGGTGGAAACTCTTAAAATAGTAGCCTTTTTCCCATCTAGGTCATAAACTATCTGCGTGCAAAATTTCATGCAAATCCGTTCAGACGTTTCCGTGTATTAATTTAATTAAACTTTTTTAGCAGATGGCAACTCTCAAAAAAGTAGCCTATTGGCCAGCTTATAACCTAGAGCTATCTGTATGCAAATTTTCATGCAAATCAGTAGTTTTCGCGTATTAATATAATTAAACCTTTTTAGCAGGTGGCAACTCTTAAAATAGTAGCTTATTTTCCAATCTGGGTCAAAGACTATCTTGCACGCAAATCAGTTCAGTCATTTCCGCGTATTAATTCAACTAAACTTTTTTAAGAGATGGCAACTCTTACAAAAAATTACCTATTTTCCACTATAAGCTATTTGTTTGCCAAATTTCATGCAAATCAGTTTAGGCGGTATTAATATAATTAAACTTTTTTAACAGCTGACAACTCTTAAAAAAAAGTAGCTTATTTTCCAACGTAGGTCGTAAACTATCTGTGTGCAAAATTTTATGCGAATCAGTTCATTCGTTTCCGCGTATTAATATAATTGAACTTTTTTTTAACAGGTGGCAGCTCTTAGAAAAAGGTACCCTATTCTCCAGCGTAGGTCATAAGCTATCTGTGTGCAAAATTTCATGCTAATCCGTTCAGTCGTTTCCGCGTATTAAAAAATAAGCATATTGTCCAATCTGGGCCATAAGCTATCTGTATACAAAATTTCATTCAAATCCGATCAGTTGTTGCCGCGTGATGGGTTTCCAAACATCCAAACATACAAACTTTGTAATATTAATAAGTACGAAGGATTAGTAGGATACTTGCCATGTACACTTTGTTTGGAAATTACCCAAGCACATACATAAATAAATATAAATATAAATACATATGTATATACCATCCAAAAAATTTCCGCTTTATATAAAGCTTATTTTATATGATCATAAGCTTTATAATTTAATGCTTGAAATCTGTAAGGAAAGTCGGTTGTATGAAACATTCCTTATTCCACACCTGATTTTGCCGTGGTGATGTCATCAGGTCATAAGGTTTTCTCTCTTTCTCTGAGAGACACCCTTATGCCTAAGTCTTATAGGCCATATAAAATAAGGCTTACATAAGCGCTTAAAATGGGGTATAATTTCCTTATAACAAGGCTTATAGATCATGCAAAATAAACGTTTACTTCACGTTACACTTCACGAAGGCTTTGTCATAATTAAGATAAAAATAAAAATAAAATAAAATAAAATCTTCAATTTCATGTTCCGTCTGATGGGGATTATAAAGCTTATTTTATATGATCTTAAGCTTTATAATTTAATGCTTGAAATCTGTAAGGAAAGTCAGTTGCATGAAACATTCCTTATTCCACACCTGATTTTGCCGTGGTGATGTCATCAGGTCATAAGGTTTTCTCTCTTTCTCTGAGAGACACCCTTATGCCTAAATCTTATAGGCCGTATAAAATAAGGCTTACATAAGCCCTTAAAATGGAGTATAATTTCCTTATAATAAGGCTTATAGATCATGTAAAATAAACGTTTACTTCACGTTACACTTCACGAAAGCTTTTTCATAATTAAGAAAAAAATAGAAATAAAATAAAATAAAATCTTTAATTTCTTGTTCTGTCTGATGGGGATTGAACCCGGACAGTCTTGGTAGCACAAACCAATTTTATCAAGCATCTTTGTACACTCAACTACAGCCATACATGTAAATTTGCTTTCAAATGTTGAGTTTGAATCAACACCACATTTCGCTGCTTTGATTTCGTCAGTTCATAAGGTTTGCTCTCTCTCTCTCAGAGACACCCTTATTCCTAAAAGTCTTATTATGGCAACTTAACTTAACTTAACGGAACGTAAAACTTACGAGAATCAAAATGAAACTGATTTCAAGCCTGATTATGGCAACTTAACTTAACTAAACGGAACTTAGGGAATTAAAATGAAACAGATTTCGACGTGGCATCAAGTTACGTTAAGTTTCGGCTGTTCAATTATAAGCAACACCCATTTAACAGAATTTTTAAGAGAGAGCCGTAAGTTACGTTAAGTTGCCATAATCAGACCATAGGTCTTATAAGCCAAATAAAATACATCCCTTATAATAAGGCATCACATGGAGTATAGTAACCTTATTATAAGGTTTATAGATCAAGTTAAAAAAACGATGCAAGCAGCGCAGCTAGCGTATTGCTTATTTCTTACTACTGCTTACACCATATTTTGCTGGGTGTGCCCATATTTATAAACATGCATACATATGTTTAATTTGTTGTGTCAACCTCATACTGCACATGAGTGTGAAGCATACCCTGCAGTGAAACTCCAAACTTGTCAGGAAAAATACTACTTTACAACTAGAATTTCCCGACTGAAACTGAACTAGTTCGAAAATGACCAGACTTGTACCAAGTACAAAACGATTTCTTCATGCCCGGTTTTATTTGACTTCGTCAGCTTAATACAATAAAGTACAAAAAATATTATAACTTTCATTAGGGTTTATTGTAAACCATTAAAACGAGTACATATTCAATTATACCAGACCTATTAAGTAATGATTAATAATGATGATGGACAAACGTTTAATGATTAAATACCAATATTAGCACCTTTTCAATGATTAATAACACTGGATCGCAAATTTTAATTTGGTTTTTATTCTACAGACGCCACTATCCAATTTCTATGCAGAATTGCTCGGTGATTCCGAAATTCGGGTTAATTTTTTTCTATGGATACGTTTTTGAGATATTTGCAATTTACCGTTATTCAGCTTAAAGCGAAAATTGGTTCTTTTAATCACGTATATCTTACAAACCAATTTAAAAATCTTAATTAAAAATACGAAAAATGAAAGGCAATGAAATTCTCCATAAACCGTATATAACGGGTGATTTTTTAAGAGCTTGATACCTTTTTTTTAAAAAAAAACGCATAAAATTTGCAAAATCTCATCGGTTCTTTATTTGAAACGTTAGATTGGTCCATGACATTTACTTTTTGAAGATAATTTCATTTAAATGTTTACCGCGGCTGCGTCTTAGGTGGTCCATTCGGAAAGTCCAATTTTGGGCAACTTTTTCGAGCATTTCGGCCGGAATAGCCCGAATTTCTTCGGAAATGTTGTCTTCCAAAGCTGGAATAGTTGCTGGCTTATTTCTGTAGACTTTAGACTTGACGTAGCCCCACAAAAAATAGTCTAAAGGCGTCAAATCGCATGATCTTGGTGGCCAACTTACCGGTCCATTTCTTGAGATGAATTGTTCTCCGAAGTTTTCCCTCAAAATGGCCATAGAATCGCGAGCTGTGTGGCATGTAGCGCCATCTTGTTGAAACCACATGTCAACCAAGTTCAGTTCTTCCATTTTTGGCAACAAAAAGTTTGTTAGCATCGAACGATAGCGATCGCCATTCACCGTAACGTTGCGTCCAACAGCATCTTTGAAAAAATACGGTCCAATGATTCCACCAGCGTACAAACCACACCAAACAGTGCATTTTTCGGGATGCATGGGCAGTTCTTGAACGGCTTCTGGTTGCTCTTCACTCCAAATGCGGCAATTTTGCTTATTTACGAAGCCATTCAACCAGAAATGAGCCTCATCGCTGAACAAAATTTGTCGATAAAAAAGCGGATTTTCTGCCAACTGATTTTGGTAATAAAATTCAATGATTTGCAAGCGTTGCTCGTTAGTAAGTCTATTCATGATGAAATGTCAAAGCATACTGAGCATCTTTCTCTTTGACACCATGTCTGAAATCCCACGTGATCTGTCAAATACTAATGCATGAAAATCCTAACCTCAAAAAAATCACCCGTTACATCACTTTCCGATAGGGCTTATAGTTTCTGACAAATTAATTAATCATTCCTGTTTTTTTTATTTTTTAATGAAAAAATAAAAAAAAATCAAACTTTAACAGAAGAAAAATTTAAAAAATAACAGTTCTGTGCCACATTTTTGCATTTGTACTAAAGCCTGTTCTGTTACAAAAAAATCAAGTTTCTGATGAAGAAAATTGAAGGATAAATACGAAGTAATGAGTAGTCAAATGAAAATGCGCAAAGATTTTTTGTATGAAATATGAGCAGAAAAGCGTGTTACTTAGGTGTACGCGGCGTATGAGTAACATTATTTCCGTAACAGAACAGGCTTTAGTACAAATGCAAAAATTTGGCACAGAACCGGTTTATGGAGAATTTTATTGGCTTTCATTTGCCGTATTTTATATTAAGACTTTTAAATTGGTTCGTAAGATATACGTGATTAAAATGAATCAATTTTTACTTTAAGCTGAATAACGGAAAATTGCAAAAATCTCGAAAACGTATCCATAGAAAAAGCATTAACTTGATTTTCGGAGTCACCGAGCAATTCTACATAGGAATTGGATGGTACATTTGACTACAGGGTACATACATGTACATACATGTGTGTATTTAGCAAGTTCAACCAGTGATCGCTGCCCTGCAAGCCATGGCTAAGCAGTTTCCCCTCAAATTCGACAGATTTACACACACCTTCGCCTTAGCTATCACACGCACACATTTACAAATTTGGTATTCGAATTGTGAAAATTTTTTCATTTGTTAGAGCGGAATTCCTACTTTTATAGGAATTCTGTGCGTTAAAGCGAGTAAGAGATATGACAGTTTTTATGACAGTAGGCTTTGACGAAAAATGTCACATTTGATAAAAATTTTAGAGTAGAAATCTTTTTTTATAATTTTATATATTATTATTTTATTATTCTCAAATTTTTCTTTTCCTTAATACTCATTTGACTGAGTTTCAATTACACCCAGTAAAAATCATGATAAAAACATTAGAAAGTAAAACCATTCTCTCAATTCGTCGGCCATGATTTTTTTCTGACGTTTGCAAACATTTTAAAATCATATAAAATTGAAAATAAAAAAATGAAATTGTTCACAATTGTTGTTGTTTGAGATTAAAAATGGGAATGTGTGTGTGAGCTTGAGTTCGAATTTTAAAATTATATTGCTGGCAAACGTCAGACTGTCTCTCAATGATTTTACCTTGTAATGTTTTTATCATGGCAAAAATCAAAATATTTAATAAGAAATTTGTTGACCGTTTTACAACGGCATTTAAAGCTTTTTTTGTTCAAATTGAAAAGATTTCCTCCTTCGCACACTTCTCTCATGCTTTTTTATCGTAGTTATTATTCTGTTGACATCTAAATTGCCATACATTTTATGTCGTTGCCAATACATTGTTTTCTGGCGTTTCCTCTGTGAACTTTTTATATTTTATGTGGTTTATAATTATTTTCCATCTTGCTGAATATCAAAAATGAATTAATAAATAATAAAAAGTTAGTTACAATTTTAGTGAATGGTTTTTGCAAATAATAGTATTTTGTGGTTGAACTGACTTGATCGCCGGCAGGAACTAATCATCTTTTTTGCCAAAACCAAAGCAGACGGGAAGGAAAAATAGTTGTTCATTAACGATTTGTCCGAAGTATCGTTCTTGAAACGCGCTACTGCTCACTAAATTTGTAAAAATCAAATTTTTTCACTTAATTGTTATATTTTTCTTCATTGTGGTAAATTTCCACATCATCACAGTAGCTGGCTGTCAAACTGAAACCAATAAAGATAGCAGCAAGTTCAGGGCGCAATCTTCTTTTCTATGATTATTGTACTGCTACTTTGAATTTCTCAATTTTAACAAGTCTGATCTAAAAGTAAACGAAACTGCAGAAACTTTAAATGCACTGCAATTCACTATTACCTTAACCTATATAAACCTTTTTTTAAAGCTACTTTAGTTTTTATGAATAAGGCTGTTAGAATTTAGCACAATTAAAACACGTTCCCTATCGAACAATTTATTATTAAGAAAATTGGCTGTTCCCACATTTTCTTTCAACATCCAATTCGACTTTGTTTACTTTTTGTACAGATATGTCATCGCCGCCAGGACGGCGCTATCTTGTATTCTATCTTTTTGTCAAATATGCATTATATCTAAACTAGCAGACCCGGCGAACTTCGTCCCGCCCAAAATTTTTATATATATGTTATTGAAACTTTTTGGTACAACATTTTTACCAACAATTCACGTTTACGATTTTCATTGGCACATTCGTCTGCTAAGATTATGGTTTGGTGGTCATTTGCCGCTTTAAATAACCTAATAAATATCCGTGAAGAAGTTCTTGAAATTCTCCAGTTGTGCGGCATTTTATAGCACGGTTATTCGCAAAGCGAAATAAATTTTTTTTCTTCACTCCCTGGTGGCAACAATGACCCGGTTCTATAGTAAATGTCCTAGAAGCTTTACAGTATAGTTGGTGGCACTTTCAAAATGGGTGCGAATCATTGTTCTACAGGAATGCAATATTCATATACATACTTATTTCAGATGAAATACCTTAAAAGTTTGAACGCATAATAATATTGGAACATCACATCCATTGGGCCAATCGTAACGCAGGAGCGTTCGATATACTCAATGGTGCAACAGGTCGATTTAATCTGACCTTCACGGCCCATTTTCTCACTTGGCTATTTTTAGTAATAGCTAGACTTCAGCACCACTTGGCAGCACGTTTTTGCAATAGTATTGCATACATATTTAAAACATTATCCAAATAGGATCATAAATAAGATTTTTAGTAATAACTCAACTACAGCGCCAACTGTCGGATTAAATTGTGAAACTAAACCATCCAGAGACCCACTCAAACACACAAAAAGTTTCGTTAAAATCCGTACAACCATTTAGGATGATTTCACTCACCAACACACCTACAAAAGAATTAAAAAATACATTCAAAGATAACTAAAGGTCGGTACGTTTGTAGGCCTCACACCCCCTTTTCAAATAGCCCAAATTTTCTCCATGAGTATGGGCTTGATTTCAACTGCATACATATCTGAATACTTTCATAGATATGCAGTATAAAAATTCGATTTATTGCGATTGATTTCGTTTATCTCCATACCAAGTTCCAGAACTCTACCATGCACACTTTCAAAGATATGTAGCATGAGAAATTCGGTTTGTATAGGAAGTGCCTCGCCCCCTTTACATATAGATTTTTGTTTAGCCTAAAAAAATCCTTGGAACACGTGCGGCAGGTGGCGGTTTAAAAAAAAAAAATCGGTTCAGCCGCTCTCGAGCCTTGCGAAAACTAAAAAACGGCTTTCAAAATATATATTAGCTGAGATATATTATAATTATATTTTGACAGTATCCGTTGTTTCTGATTGGCGTAAAAAAATCTTGCCAAGTGACGAATTCGCCCCTTGACATGGTCGTTGCTCAAAGCTATTTATATTCGAAATTGCATTAAAATTGGAAAACAGGAATCTATAAGCTTATCCAGGTAAAAAGCTACCTAAGTACCGAATTTTAAGCAAATCGGACCATAAATATGATTTCTTCGAATAGATCGGTCCCTGGTCCACTTCTCGGAAAAAATGGATCATATATGCTAAAAAGCTACCTACGTACCGAATTTTAAGCAAATCGGATCGTAAATACAATTTTTTCAAATAGATCGGTCCCTGGTCCACTTCTCGGAAAAAATGGATCATATATGCTAAAAAGCTACCTACATACCGAATTTCAAGCAAATCGAACCATAATAAGATTGTTTCGAATAGATCGGTCCCTGGTCCACTTCTCGGAAAAAATGGATCATATATGCTACGTACCGAATTTTAAGCAAATCGGACCGTAAATATGAATAGATCGGTCCCTGGTCCACTTCTCGGAAAAAATTGATCATATATGCTAAAAAGCTACTTACGTACCAAATTTAAACAAATCGGACCATAAATGCGATTTTTTCGAATAGATCAGCCCCTGGACCACTTCCCGGAAAAAATGGATCATATATGCTAATGTAAGCTAAAAAGCTACTTACGTACCAAATTTTAAGCAAATCGGACCATAATAACATTTTTTCGAATAGAACGGTCCCTGGTCCACCTACACGAAAAAAAAAGTTAATTTTTTTTAGCCTAAAACATGGTGGTTACCGAAAGCTATTTATATACAAAATTTCATGAAAATCGGACCAGCCGTTCACGAGATTACCTGTTACAAAAAAAAGGGACTTCTCTTTATATAATTAGTATAGATAACTGTCATACTAGTATTAAAGGTAACCATATTCATTAAAATCGTTTCAATTCTTAATAAAAGTAGTTTACATACTTCTAGTCTAAATATATTTTTTAATATAAACTAGCTTTTTTAATTCTAAAATAAATCAACAATCTCAAGATTTATAAAAAAATTGTCTTCAAAAAATGCGTTCCAAAGCATCCCTGTTGATATCATAATTCAAATTCAAATTAGAATAGAAATTTCGATGCAAAAGATTTTCCACGATATTCATCATACAAATTTATCACATTACTTGTCCGTATGTCGCTCTGGAAAAAAATATATTTTAATTTATATGTTTTTTTAAAAATAAATGCAAATTTACCTATTTTTTCCAACGGCAGGCACGAATATGGTATTCAAAACCGAAACAATGACAACGAATTTTACACCCATTGTTGTTTTTAGCGCAAAACGATAAGTTTCACAAATATTTTAAATTTTTGCCTGGAACATACACATTTATCGTTATTATTGGAAATGCAAGACTTGGCATGCATTTTTAATTCTTATTTCTCAATTTACATTTTAAAGTTTTTTCTGAAACTTGAATGTAACTCTGTGCGGAGAATGAGAGAATTGAAAATCAGGTGATCTCAGCTGTTTTCAAATGTAAACAAACAAAATGGCGCTTTCCATACTTGTAAGCCTATACAATGGTTTATAACGACAACAATGAGTAGTTTGTTTATTAGCACTGAGGACTTGCTAATGACAACAATGAGTACTTTATTCATTAGCAGTGATGTGTTTATAAAAACGAAACTCAGCAGTTTGGTAGTTTCTAGAGCAGAGCAGGTACATTTTTTATTAATCAAAGTTTTGAATTAGTAAGAAGAGGTAAAATATTACACCGACAAGGGGAAAGTGCTCAGTTGTATCCCATCGCCTGAACAAAAATAAATGTTTTAATAAGCACTTTTGTAATTAGTGATAATGATAAAATGAGCACTTATTTGATGCTCAGCTGTCTTGCAGGGTGTTTACCTCAAATACGTTTATGTGTGTATGTATGCGGTACAGCGCAGTCTCACCGCTCATACACATCTCGTTCAGTGATCGGACTAAAAAGAAACTCTGTGTGGTAGATTCTGAGATTCCAGAAACTGCCACTAGGGATATGCCGATTTGGACAATTCTCAAGTAAAAGTAAACAACGCCTTAGAAACTTTAGATGCACTGAAATTTACTAATCGTCTTCTTCTTATTATTATTTGGCACTGTAACTTCCTAAGCGATTTTGGCCGAGTTCAACAAAGCACGCCAGTCGTTTATTTTCTGTGCCAACTGACGCCAATTGGAAATGCCAAGTGAAGCCAAGTCCTTCTCCACCTGGTCTTTCCATGGCAGTGGGGGCCTCCCTCTTCCTCTGCCACCACCAGCGGGTTGCGAGTTGCACACTTTCAGAGCTGGAGCGTCGGAGTCCATTCGACCGACACGGCCAAGCCAGCGGAGCCGATGTATTTTAATTCGCTGCACTATGTCCATGTCATTGTAAAGCTCATACAGCTCATCGTTCCATCGTGTGCGGTACTCGCCATCGCCAACGCGTAAAGGCCCGTTAATCTTCCCCAAAATACTTGAATACTTCAAGAGCCGCCTCATCGGATGCGGGCATGATGAGTTACTTATAGAGTGTGGTTTTCGTACGTCGAGAGAGGACTTTACTCCTGAATTGCTTAGTCAGTCCAAAGTAGCACTTGTTGGCAAGAGTGATTATATTGATGTCATCGGCATAAGTCAGCAATTGCACGATCTTATAGAAATTGTTCATGACTGGCTCAGTTCTCAGCTCTTATTATCTTCTCCAATATCAGATTAAAGAAGTCACATGTAAGGGAGTCGCCCTGTCTGAAACCCCATTTGGTGGCGAACGGCTCGGATAGGTCTTTCCTAATTCTCACGGAGCTGGTGGTATTTCTCAACGCCATTTTGCACCGCCGTATCAGTTTAGCAGACATTCCGAATTCAGACATAGCGGCATATAGGCAACTCCTTTTAGAGCTGTCGAAAGCGGCCTTAAAGTCGACAAATAGGCGGTGAGTGTCGATCCTTTTCTCACGGTTATTTTCCGGTTCTTTTCCAAGATTTGGTGCATTGTGAATACCTGGTCTGTGGTGGATTTTCCAGGCCTAAAGCCACACTGGTAAGGCCCTATCAGTGCACTGACGGTGACACAATACGCTCGATAAGACCTTGTAACGTATGCTTAGAAGGCTGATCCCGTGGTAGTTGGCGCGAATGGCGGGGTCGCTTTCTTGTGGATTGGGCAGAGCACACTTAAATTCCAGTCGTCGAGCATGCGTTCATCTGACCATATTCTGCATAAGAGTTGATGCTTGAACCTTATAAACTCCTCGCCACCGTACTTGAATACTCATCTGGCAGGCTGTCAGCTCCAGCAGCTTTGTTGTTTCAGAAATTTGCTAATACTTTCACAAAAATCGCCGTTTTTAACATTTTCGCTCTTAATTCTTTTTATTATTCATATATTTTACAATTTAACACAATAAAACTACGTTTCCTGTCGAAAAATTTATCATTGAGAAAATTTACTATTTTACAGTTTATTTTATCTTCCCATTCGGCTTTGTTTACTTTTACTAGAGAAATTTCATCGCCGCCGGGAATGCGGGATCTTGTATTAAATCATTCTTGTTACCATATATTGTTTAATGCAAGAAAATTTTTGCTCTTAAAATTAAAAAAAAATAATGTTGAGCAAAAATAAAACTGCTCAAAAACGCGAATATGTGGTAGATTTCAGACCTTGTGTGGTAGATGTGGTAGATGCTCAAAAAAGTGGCAGATCTACCACAATGTGGTAGAAGTCCAATTACTGCTCAGGACCCATTAGATGCACTTAAATTTGCTAATACTTTCACAAATATCGCCGTTTTTAACATTTTTGCTATTAATTCTTTTTATAAATCATATATTTTGCAATTTAACACAATAAAACCGCGTTTCCTGTCGAAAAATTGATTACTGCGAAAATTTCCAATTTACAGTTTATTTCATCCTCCCATTCGGCTTTGTTTATTTCACTTGAGAAATTTCATCGGGAATGCGGAATCTTGGATTATATAATTTTTATACCATATCGTGTTTAGTGTTGGACAATTTTTGCTGTTAAAATTAAGAAAATTATGTCAAGCAAAAATAAAACTACTCAATAACGCGAACATGTGGTAGATTTCAGAACTTGAGTGGTAGATGTGGTAGATGCTCAAAAAAGTGGCAGATCTACCACAATGTGGTAGAAGTCCGATCACTGGGCCGAAAACTATTTGGATAGCGTCCTCATACATGGCGAACGACCGTCAAGACTTTCCGCCAAATCGACTACAAGACGTGGTGAAGGAGGCCAACTACAAGAAGCTTCCCACGGTCATCGGATCTGATGCTAATTCTCACCATGTTTTATATGGCTCCAGCGACATCAACCCACGAGGTGAGTTACTACTTGACTTTATTCTTAGTTCGGATCTATTTGTAACCAACTCTTCGAACCAACCAATGATTATAACTTCGAACAGAAATGAAGTTCTGGACATTACGTTAATCTCAAACTACTTCTCTGAGTACGTCAGGGATTGGCATGTCTAATGCGAACATTCCTTCTCCGACCATCAATATATTTCCTTTAGGCTCTCCCTAAGAGCCCCACCTTTCTCATGTTACAGAAACATGAGGCGTACCGATTGGACCAAATATAAAGTGGAGCTCTCGGTAGCCCTTGACGCTTCTCTCTGTATGCACGGCATACTGTTAGCAACTGAGGAAGCGTACCATCTAGTGACAAGGGCTGTTTCCCTCGGTGAGCTGGACTCATCGTCAAAGATTACTGAAGCCGTGGATCTTGTCACCAAAGCCTGCGACATAGCCTTTAAAGCTTCCTGCAAAAAACACGTCCAAGGGGCAAAAGGAGACCCCAATGGTGGAATCCGGAGATCTCCTCCCTGAGGCGAACCAGCAGGAAACTTTTTAATCTAGCAAAACAAACTGGATCCTGGCAAACCTACAAGGATGCTTTAAAAGCCCTTAAGAATTCGGTACGAACAGCTCAAAGGGAATCTTGTAAAACTTTCTGCGGCAACATTGAGGAAACCTCGAAGGGCAACCGACTACGCAAGGTCCTATATAAAACTCCAGTTGCCCAAAACTATATCCAAAAACCTGATGGTTAATGGACCCCCTCTTGCAGCGAAATGCTAGATGTACTCATGGACACCTACTTCCCGGAGTGTACAACAGAACCAAATGCAGACGCACCTAATCAGAAGACTTATCTTCTACAGCACTAAGTCGAGAGCATAGTGCAACAAGAAAAGGTTAAATGGGCGATTAAAACGTTTAAAACTTATAAATCTCCGGGACCGGATGGCATATTCCCTGCCGAAATCCAGCAATCTAAGAATATGAGCGTACATAAAATATGAAAAAAAATTTGCTTGCTGAGATCTTTAAGGCTTGCCTTAGCCTTTGTCACATTCCTAGAGGATGGACCAAGGCTAGGGTAATCTTCGTACCGAAAGGTGGCAGGGTCTCTCACGTCAAACCCAATGACTTCAGGCCAATAACCCTAACTTCCTTTCTTCTTAAAACTCTAGAAAGACTTCTTGACGATCATATCACACAGCGCCTCTCTTCTGAGGACGTGTCGGAGTGTCAACATGCCTATTCTAAGGGCAAATCCACGGACACTAAGTTTCACGAAATTGTGTCCAAAATTGAAAAAGGACTCGCCTTTAAGGAATTTACCTTAGGTGTCTTTCTTGACATAGAGGGCGCCTTTAACAATATTCTTCCAGAGGCCGTTGTCAGCTCACTTTCTTAAGTGGGGCTGGAGCGGCCTCTGGTGGAGCTTATTAGGTTTCTCTTGGAAAGAAGAATTATCTCATCAGAGCTGGGGGGCGCTTCCATAACCAGGCATGCAACGAGAGGTACTCTTCAAAGAGGATTTCTCTCCCCCCTACTCTGGAACCTTACAGTGAACTCAATTCTGATGAGACTGCAGAGTACCGACTGTCACGTCGTAGCGTATGCCGACGACATTGCACTCACGGCAACCGTCATGTATCTCCAAACGCTAAGCGAACTTTTGCAGAGCGCTCTCTGTCTCGTGAACAGGAGTGTGGACTTAAAGTCAATCCCACCAAGACCGAAATGATACTATTCACGGGGAAATTTAAGATACCGTCTTTCAGCCCCCCTCCCTAAACGGGGTGGAACTTACACTCTCCAACGAGGTTAAATATCCCGGTTTAATTCTCGACAGGGAGTTGGACTGGAGGCGGAACCTTACGGATCGATCCAGGAAAGCCATTACCGCCCTCTACGCCTGTAAGGCAGCGGTAGGGAAACAATGGGGTCTGAAGCCGCACATAATGCACTGGATGTACACGGTGGTTGTCCGACCCATCGTTTTCTATGGGATCACCGTATGGTGGCCGGCTCTATAGAAATCTACAGAGGCGTATTGGACCGGGTACAAAGGGCGGCAACCATGTTAATCACGGTTGCCCTGCCCTCTACTCCCAGTAAGGCTCTGGAGGCTGTATTGAGTCTTCTCCCTACCGATCTTTACGGTAGATATCAGGCCAGCTGCAAAGCAACTAGACTTAATGCAGCTCATACATGGAGCGACCTTAGGTTCGGTCACTCAAAGATTCTGGGCACCATTCCAGAAACCCTACACAAGCTGGATTACCACATTTCTGCTTCGAAAATAGGTTTTTTACCAGAATTCCAGACAGAAGCGACTGGGTAAACCGCTCGAACTTAGATCCAGGTTCTACCGCTATCTTTACGGACGGGTCAAAGCTCGACAACAAAGTTGGAAGCGGAATCTACTCTAAAGAACTCTCACTAAATCTAAGCAGGCGGCTCCCTGACCACTGCAGCGTTTTTCAGGCCGAATTAGCAGCCATAAAGGAAGCCGCCCTATGGCATAAAAATGGCACAAATTTTCTACAACCTGTCACTATCTATTCTGACAGCCAAGCAACGATTAAATTTTTACAGTGAATTAGCACTTCCTCAAAAGTTGCTGCCGAATGCAGAAGTACCCTAAACGAGCTTGTCGCGAAAGTCGTTGTAACGTCGTATGGGTACCCAGGCACTGTGGAATACCGGGAAACTGCGCGGCAGACGGGCTTGCGAGGGAAGGAACTGAACTACGCTCAGCAAACTCTGCGCTCGATGCAGACGATCCCCTGTCTTCGAGTAAGCACCGATTGAAATCTATCTTCATTAAATTGGCCGAACGTTGGGCGAAAGAACCAATATGTTCTGTTACAAAACAGATCTGACCATTTATAAACGAAAAACGATCTAAAACTCTTATACAAATCGACCGCCCCATTACACTGTGAGACAAATGGTAGGGGTCAGTGATCGGGAAGGGTTCAAACTACCGGGGAAAGTTATATCGGTAAAAAAGAAGTTATACGTGTCCCGGCGTTTCGCTGGGTCACGGCTAGGAATCGAGATATATCGATTTGAAGTTAGTAACTATCATATAGGGGAAATTGTCACCTTTGGTGGTCTTTTTTTTGACATAACTCGAGAACCACTAGTCCGATTTTGCTCAAACAAATTTAAAAAAATTAAAAATTACAATTCCTTTAATCTGTTCATATAACGTTTTTCTATATAATCAACAGTTTTGCCGGTAAAAATAAATGTATGAAGAAAAAAAATATTTTTTGCCTAAAATATTAAATTTTTTTATTTTTCAAATTCATAAAAAATCCAAAACGGAAAAAAATGCAAGTCGTATTACTTTCACGCAAAGTCACATAACCTTTAAGCAAAATGAGACATAGATCATGAAAATCGATG
>NW_023458568.1:18800808-18843743 GCF_013731165.1 Rhagoletis pomonella | reverse complement strand
CATTTTGCTTAAAGGTTATGTGACTTTGCGTGAAAGTAATACAACTTGCCTTTTTTCCGTTTTGGATTTTTTATGAATTTAAAAAATAAAAAAATTTAATATTTTAGGCAAAAAATATTTTTTTTCTTCATACATTTATTTTTACCGGCAAAACTGTTGATTATATAGAAAAACGTTATATAAACAGATTAAAGGAATTGTAATTTTTAATTTTTTTAAATTTGTTTGAGCAAAATCGGACTAGTGGTTCTCGAGTTATGTCAAAAAAAGACCACCAAAGGTGACAATGTCCCCTATATGATAGTTACTAACTTCAAATCGATATATCTCGATTCCTAGACGTGACCCAGCGAAACGCCGGGCCACGTATAACTTGGTTTTGACCGATATAACATTTCCCGTTGGTTCCATCCCATCCCGATTTTGACTGTCGCATAGTGTTATTAGCACAGTGGTCGGTATAATTAAAGGACACTGCCTAATGGGAGCGCATGCTTGGCGAATGGGTTATCCCGCTAACGATTTCTGTCGTTCCTGCAGGGACGAGGAGGAGGTGGAGAGCGTACAACACTATCTCTGCCATTGCCCCGCCCTGGCAAGGTCAAGACTTACTATTTTCAACGAACATGCTTTCCGGTGTTTAGCCCATCTCGACTCTGTGGACGTCCGCGACATTCAACGATACGTTAAGGTTACACGATGGTTCTATCATTTGGGAAACTAAGGAACAAGAGCTCGTTCATAGTGGCATCACAATGGGTCAAAGTGGCCTAAGTGTGTGTATCTGCTGGTCCGTGCGGAGTGAAAACCACCGTAACCTAACCTAACCTAACCTACCGCATAACTTTGGACCACGTTAACCGATTACTAAAATTCTTTTTTTAAATGAAAGGTGTTACCTCACAGGTGGTCCCATTCTTATTTGGTTTTAATCAGATCATTGTATCATGAAGAGATTAACGATAACCTTAAATTTGTATATGAGAATTGAAGTCGGTTTTGTTTTTTGCTTAAAAATTACTTGCTTATGTAAGCATTTGTTGAAAATGCACATGGAAATGTTAAAGTAAAAGTCACTAGTACTTTTAATGTATTTTTAATGCAATAGCAGTGATTTCTGCATACACTTGCATCCGGAACTATCTTGGCTCACTTCGTAGTATTTAATATTCAAAGTGCTGTCTTCACTGATGTCCAGAAGGTTTTCAAAAGCTTAATTTGTCATCTCAGTAGGTTTACTTTTCAGGTCACATGAAAACGGGTTCTGTTATCCAGCTGTAGACATTCTCAGAGTCAAAGTTGGGAAAATATTCGACAATGGTTTTTTTAAACCTGGTAGTGCGCGTTAACGCTAAGAAAATACCTTTTACAGCCAATTTCACGAAAGCAATTTAAGTGAAAAATAATTTAAATTGTTTTAATATTATATGGAAATTGACAGTAAATAAAAAATCATTTTCCATTCAAATTGCTTGTGCAACCCAATTGTTATGAATTTTCTTGGCGTTAACTTCGAAGTTACATACGTTTTTCTGATATATGTACTTTGTTTGCTTATGGGGTTTTCATGCAAATTGCTAGAAATTCTAAAATATACATGTCACCAATAAAGAAGCCTCGACGTGCTAGAAAAAAACCAAAGATGTATTTTAATTTCGCAGGCCTCTGTTATCTTCGCAGCGTCATCCAATACGGGTTTTAAATCTAGTGACGGCATCTTCCTAGTCGCCAGGGAATACCGACTTATCATACAGTGACTTCTCGTGGCGTTTTTTGCCTCTTGCTTCATCCTAGACATCGCTCCTTTCGTTTTTCCAACCACTGCAAGTATCCGCACACTTGCTCCATCTCAAACCATTTTTCTGTACAAATTTGTCGATAGCTTTAAAAATTTCGACGCTAGTGGTGTAAGTCTGAAGTACTTCGCTCATCAAGAGTTCTTCTTCGATTTGTATTACGAATGGGTAACTCACTAACACGAGAAGAACATTAAGTCCCACTATATCGGTACTGTCGTCAAGTGGCAAACTAAAAAATTCCCAAGTTTTCAAACTTTATATAAGTTCGTTCTCGACTGCCTCCAAAATCGTGTTGATTCCATCTTCCACAGTGTGGTTGTGAAGTTCTCCAAAGAATAAGTAACAAATACACGTGCGCGAAGCTGCTGCGCTTGTTACGAGAACAGCCCAGCCCAGCGATGGAATTTCAAAATTTCAAAATGTGCCTAATGGTCTTGGAAAATAGTGCCGAAAAGAAGATGAAAGTGCCACAAAATTAAATTTCTTTTCAGGCATTTTAAGAACAATATATTTTTAGGAATAATTTTTTTAAAATACACTGAAGTAATACAATAATTATTAATTAACTAAATTATTGCAGTAAATCACTTTTATGAAGGATTCGTTAGACATATACATAAATTCATAGTAAAATTAAACAGAATTCCAATTACGGAGGCGAAATACACCGAAATATAGCTATTCTGAAATTTTTACAAACATACAAATTCTGAATTATAAGCTTGTTGTTGCGAAAACTTACTTCTCGTACTGCGTATTCACAATAGCATTCAGCGGTTTTTAAATATTTCTCGCGACCCCTATTTATTTATATTTTTAGTGCTTTTAATTTTCACTTTTTGTAATTTTTTAATCTATAACGTGGTATATGATTTTTTGTTAGACATATATTGGAATTTTATGCTAAATTTCTATATTTTATGATTGTGCTAAAACAGGATGAATTGTGCCAAAAGTGCATCTGAGAATGAAAGTGCCAAAAATGGCACTATTGTGCCTACTTTTCCATCACTGGCCCAGCCAGCAAAAAATCCGAAAATTAATCCGAAAACGGGAAGAAAAGTGGTTGAAACGCGGGTTAGGTCTACAAAAGTACAGAAAATGGTTGTGAAAAGGGTACGTTTTCTGCTATTTTTCTGAAAATTTTCTGATTCAATTTTTCGTTGACAAAACGTACTGGGGAACTAAGCTTACGAGCGAAATACACCACACAAGCGGCTTGACAAACCAAATACCCCTTTGTTGCAAGCCATCTGTGTTGTGTATGGGGTTTGACGAGCCGCTGAAAGTAATTTTAATAAAAATAATTTGTTTTGGTTTTCTGGCCGCCATATTGGAGTTTGATCAAACCGCTTACGTTGTGTACGGAAAGTGTAAAGAATTTGCCCGCAACCCTAGTATACTCCAGCCAATAGCGGCACCCCAGGGCATACGCTCCCGGCACCCACTTTGGGAAAGCCTGATATAGAGGTTAGATATAGATATACAATCTAGTCAAAAAGCTTACTAGGTGCCAAATTTCAAGCTGATCGGACCATAAATACGATTTTTTCGAATAGATCGGTCCTTGGTCCACCTTCCGAAAAAAGTAAATTTCTTTTTGCCCTTGACATGGTGGGTGCTGAAAGCTATATGTACACAAAATTTCATGAAAATCGGACATACCGTTCGCAATATTACTTGTTACAAAAAAGGGACATCTCTTTATATAATTAGTATAGATAGATATATCGGCTTATTCTGTGTTTTCTTGATTAGTTGTGTTTTCTTACTCATTTCCAGTAAAATCTAGTAAAAGTTTTTACGAATTTTCATGTTTTGGCGTTTTCGTACGCAAAAAACTTGCAAATTAGGGGAAATTGAGAGATCGAAAAATGACAGTTGAAGTTGTAAGTTTTTACTGGATTTTACAGGAAAAATTTTTACTTGTAAGAATTTGCCAGTACGAAAAACAGCTGATCGCATGGTGCTGGATGTAATTTAAACTAATAAGGAAACTGTTTGTTCCAAATTATTACTGGATTTGCGTTCGCGTACTTTTTTGGAAATTTTTTCTTTGAGAGCGAATTCTTAGAAATAAAGTTACTGGAGAGTTGCTGGCAAGTTACTGGATAATTTGTAAACAAACACAACTATTATTTGTAAAGAAATTTTATCAAATTTTTTTTTCAAGCAAAAGCTTTCCTCGCATTCTGTGTCAATATTTATGAAACAAAAATCTCTACGATTTCCACATGACGGGAACTGATTTCCACATGAGTGGAACTGATTTCATTGGGCGCGTTTCTAGGACGCAACTGTTGCTGAAATGCTGTCAACTGTTGAGTTCAACAGTTACGTCTTAGAAACGGTATGATACATAATTTGCCAAAACATTTGTAAATAAGCAAAATTAAATAAAACAGCACAAAAATAAAAAAATATTAAGCCAAAAATAAGGATAGCACATGATTTATAATGGAGTTTTTCTTATTTTATTTTTAATATATGTATTTGTACGTGTATTTTATTTTATTAACCGCCAGTTTTGCCAGCAATTTACAGACAAATTATTTTTTATTTGAATTTTCTATGAAAACTGACGGAAGGGAAACATCATTTTTGACTTATATAAATTGTTGACTTCATGTAGCGAAATAATTTTGTGATGGGAAAAATGGCGTAACGTTGCCAACCGTTGAGCTGAGTGGAACTACTCAACTGTGCGTTTCTGAAACAAATACTCAACAGTTTAGCAACAGCTACGTCTTAGAAACGCGCCCATTGTCACATATGAAAAATATGAATTTAAAAACAAAAAAGCTAATGACTGCCGAAGCCGATTAGGTAGAGATGTCAGCTATAAGTCAGTATTTAAATGATAGAAACAAATTTTTTAATATACATACATACATATGTACACAATTTATAATTTTCGCATGAAATTTCAATTTGTAAACGCTTGTCAATAGCATTTTCAATCTTGATAATTTTTCAAGAAAAGAGGTTTTGATTTCTGTGCTAGAATCCCAGTTCTTGATAAATAATAAAAATTGACAAATTATAAAAAAATTTAATATATCAAGTCACAGAATCGGGCCGATAGAGTATAGATAAACTTATTTTTATAAAAATTTGGATTGTTCTTTAACAAAAACCATATACTTCAAGTTTCAAACTTTGTGCAATATGTATACACACATATGTGCATATAGAACGAATTTCAACAAGCTTTCACTAAAATTTTAAGTTTTTTAATCTGTGTTAAAGAAAAATAAAGAAAGTAGTTTTATAGCCCATTAAATTTTAGTATAATAGAGTACAAGTCTCCCGTCGTGCCCGTTCTTCTATGTATATGACGCAGAAACGTGGTCGAAGAAAGATGTGAAGGCTTTGGGTGCTTTTGAGAGAACTGTTCTACGCAATATCTACACTGAGCCAAAAGTACAATGGTTCTTTCAACCAAATGAAATGTATGTATGAAATGTGATTCAAGTTAAACATTTGAAAACAAATGTTATTTGTTGTCACCCAGCAGGCTCGAGTACGAATGTCGTCAGAGGCAACACATAATTTTTATTATTTCCTGTTTTTGGTTTTTATTAATTACGAAAAAGCATCTGTGAAGTGCAGAGCCAAATCAGACGACGAAGAAAGTTGATTCAAAGTGAAGATTTGAAGAGACATTTATAAAGCTGCTGTAGCTGAGTGTGCAGAGATGCTTGCTGCTATTTGCTAACTTTCAAAAGACGGTACGGGTTCAAATTCCGTTAAAATTACAATAACAATTTTTGTTTTGTATCTCCGAATTATGAAAAAGCATCTGTGAAGTGCACAACATAAGCGTATTCAAACGAAAAAATCGACAACCAAAAGCTTGGTTAATATAAACAAAAGAGAGGTTAACCCTAAAACAGTAACGTTCGCCTGTGAGGCGGAACGAATTCGGTTTTCCCGCGATATTTCAGGAATGATTTTAATGATCAAAGTAAGCGTTCACGCCAACACAGTTAAGCGCTGTACGAGTTTGTTAGCAGGCGCATATTGTACAGTGGCCTTGCGCGGCTGAGTTCCACGCCCTCTTCACGCCTGACAGGCGAACGTTAGTAGTAACCATGATACAAAAAAGAAGGTAGTTTCAATAAACAACTTTTTGATTAAAAAGCAGATTTTTGACAATTGCTCAATTGTTAAAAATTCGAAGCGGCGTTACCCAATTTAAGTTTTTTAGTAGAGGGGATTTTATATCATAAATTTGAGATTATGTATAAAACAGTTTTAATAACATTAACTGTTTAAAAGTAATTCAAATCGTATCTTAAAAATGTTTAAATTTTACACTAAATACGTTGACCACTTCCCATAGCTTAATTAAATTTTAGTGAACATATACATATACATGTATATGTAGGGTTTTTCAAACTTTTTTGTGTCTTTTTGCCATCTGATTATTTTGCAATGTATCTAGCCAGGACTATTACGGTTTTCTATACCGAAGATGATTGTTTCTGATATACATATTTCGATGTGAATTTAATACATATTTATGTAGATGGTTCACAAGGTGTCGTAAGTGTCCTATTGTCTTGTGTCGTAAAGTTTTGAACGGCTAAACAAATGCTTAGAGGACTTGGAACCACAAACAAATACTTTTTTAACGGTGTGAAATTTCATAATACGACTTTTATGGTGGCTTGCGAATCCCTTAAATATAGTTTACTATTCAATATTGGAGCGGGTGTGAAATGACTCCGCACAGTGGTCTTGAAACAATGATAGGTATGACTAAAATGCCAACCAAAACTGCTTGCATACCTGTTTTGGAACGCACCCATAGACCAATATGCCGTTGGAATTAAAATCATATCTGCTCCTATGCCTAAAATATTGTCAAATGAAAATTTGGAAAAAATTTAACTGCAATTGTTAGTATTTCTTGTTCAACAGAGTATTCTAAAGTTATCGTTTTGTATATTAGTGTAAAAAAAACAGATAGTATTTTTCTCCAAGATAATATTTCTGGTGTAAGCTATTTGATTGCACATCATGTCTTCTATAAGTCATCCGCAACATAAGTGTAATCACGAAGAGAACAGATTTAAAGTGTGCGCGCCTTGTGGGAGAAAGATTAAATTCGGATCGTCAAAATCTTCAGAATTTAATATAACCGCAAAATTGGAGTGTCTTATTAAAAAATACGTTAGTGAAAATTTTAGATTAACCAATTCGAAGTTCCCATTAGGCATTTGTAGTACATGTCGTAGGGTTCTCTGTGACCGAAATAAGGATATACCAAATGCAACGCGGCCTCTTCCAAACATGCCTAACTATGAAGATTCGACAAAAAAAAACAAGAACAAGTTCATGCTCTTGTTATATCTGCCTCACTGCTCGGGCAACCAGCCATCCAAAAGTTATACAAGGGAGAGCACATACCTTAAATGTATTGAGTGAAATAAACTCCACCAATGGGTTGACTGCTTTGTCAGTTGGGTCAGAATTAAAAAATCATGTGCGTAAACTCGCTAAAGCCTTCCGAAGCACAGAAATGTCGGAAACATTAAAAATTCACGTGCTTTTAAATCATTTGGAACATTGTCTGCATTTTTTAGGCAACGACGGCTTCGGAAAGTGGTCAGAGCAAGCTGGAGAATCCATTCATGGCGTATTTTTAAGATTTTGGCTCAATTATAAAGTTAATTCGATTGACGACCCTAAATATATAATCAATTAAAAAAAAACTGTAGTTGAATTTTCATCAAAACACATATGAATTTATATAAAATAATATTTTATATTGACTTTGTAAATTTATAAAAAATTTATGCAATGAGAATTATTAAAATATGCAATTATGTAATATTATCTCTTGAATAACTAAGTTAAAATATTTTATGCTTATAACGTAAGAAAGTGTTATAATTATATTGCCATAGACCTTCGCGATTATATAACTGGATTTGGAAAGTTCTAGATCAACATTTTAAAATATTTTAAGCACAGGAGCAGATGGAATTTTATTTTCAACGAAATTTTGATCTATTATTATGTACAAAGACAGTTATGTAAGCCGTTTTGGTTGGCATTTTAGTCATAGCTATGGTTGCTTCAAGACCACTGTGTCCGCCCATTAGAAAGAGAACGGTCCAAACTTTAAGGCAAGTCACCCTTCACCTCTCCGACCGCTCGGCACCCATTTGAAAATGTGGTAAGCTTAGCATTTTGCCAGAAAATTTAAGCTCGGGTTACGGCAACCAAAGGACTTACGCGCAGAATACCTCTCCGCGTTGGAGGCCTTCGACCGCGCTTAGAAAAAATATCCCTAATCTGCCCAACCCAAAATCATTGGACAAATAACCGAACCATACCCAACAAAAGACCGTTTGCTTGTTCAAATTTCAATTATAAGAATAAAATGCTTTAAATAAACAAAAAATTAATAATAAAATTTGAAGGATTTTAGATATTGGATATGGTAGCACGAAATGTCACAATCTGCTTAATTGTCAGGTTGTTAATATGGCGACAAAAAAGTGACAATGGAACTACCTTATTTTTTGTATCATGGTAGTAACGGTAATTTAAGGCTGATTTTCACTATCTCAAATTCAGTGGCATTTGTCGTCACATAAGTGAAAACACATTATCAAATGCGATTAAAAAGCGGTTTATCGATTGATTTGAATCAGGATAGGTCTTTAGTCGTGTACATGCGCTGCTAAATCGGCTATCTGTATGTTTTTGGCCCATAATATCATAGGTAAAGGTATGGATAAAGGAGATAAAGTTGTGCCAAAATATGTCGTCAATTTTTGGCGTCAAAATATACATAGTGAAAACCAGTCTTTAGTTTGCTGTACTTATTTCAGTTTTCAACATGTTTGTTGGCTATTTTCTGGTTTGAACTTAATTTTTTTTTTACTTTTCGAGAAGGGTACCTATGAAGAACAAGTTCTAAAATAGTTGGAAGAAATATCGTTGAATGGAAGCGATAGTGAGGACAATTCGGAAGAAGATTGCAGTGAATCGGCCTTATGAACAAAAAAAAACTAAGCAGTTGCTTTTTCTTAAGATTTCAAACCTTTTGCTTGATTTATTCAAATAAGTTTACGTAAAAGGTCTGAAATTTTAAGAAAAATCAATCGCTTAGTTTTTATTCATAGGGCCCAATGTGATACAAAAAAGTCGATTTCATTTGTAGGTACAAGTCACAATAGAAAAGATAAACAAGTAATTCATTTTAAGTGTGAAAGTAAATACGAATACCTTTAAGTTAATTTATGGATTGTTTGAGTTCGTTTGCTTTAAAATACTTTTTAACTTGTTTTTTTTAAATGACCCCTTTCAAAAAGATGATACGAACTATTTTTATTAAAATGAAGAAAATTATTAAACTATTTTATTTTTTACCTTAGAAACATATGAAATGTATTTAAGCCCATTTTTAGTTAAATTTAAGGCTTTAAAAAGACAAAATTTTTCTTTTTTTTTTTCAAAGTAGTCCCACAGTCGAACGTTAATATTAAAGGAACAAAAAATAAGGCTAGGTTAGGTTGAAGTGGCTGCTAGGCCCAGAGGGCGCCAGCACACTTAGGCCCGATCAGGGCCCATTGTGATACCACATGGATCCAAAGAAAACCCCTATTCCTTAAACCAGTTTGTGGAGTCTGCAAACCTTAGCAACTGCCGTATTCCAAACTTAGCAGTCGCGCTTTGATCGTCTAGAAGACCTATACCTAGGAATTTCTGTCTTTTCCTGCCCAGTGCTAGGCAATCGCAGAGTAAGTGCCTTATTGATTCAGGCTCTTCTTCGTCGTGGCAGCTCCTGCAGTAGTCGTTGTGACTAACTTCGAGGCGTTCTGCGTGCCTTCCTATCAGAATATGTCCTGTGAGCAGACCAATGGCCAGTGACATATCGCCTTTATTGAGAGTGAGAATTTCTCTCGATCTCCGTACATCCCATTTTGGCCATGTAAGCTTCGTTGTATTACAGTTTTCAGTGCGCTCCCATCTGGAGGCCGCTTCTTCAAGGAAGTTCTCCCTTAGTAAGAGTTTGCAGGAAGCGAGTGGCATACCCACCCTCTTCCAGGCTGGTGAAAGTGGAGAGCAAGTACCCGCCCTTGCAAGCTCGCCTGCCTTCTCATTTCCTGGTATGTCACTGTGCCCCGGTACCCATACCAGGTGCAAAGCGAACTGCTCTGCCATCACGTTGAGTGATTCGCGGCAGTTGGCAACTGTTTCCGAATTTATAGTGACAGAGTCAAGTGCCATAAGGGCCGCCGGACTGTCTGAGTATATATATATTTCCGTAGTGGCGATAACAGCTAGTTTTAGGCTGTCAACGGCTTCTTGTATGGCTGCCAGTTTGGCTTGAAAGACACTACAGTGGTCAGGTAGTCGGAATGATCTTTTTATTCCCAATTTCTCCGAGTAGACGCCTCCTCCTACCCTATTTTCTAGTTTGGAGCCGACCGTGTAGAATCTTATGGCATCTCTAGACCCCGGAACTCCTTCGAGCCATGATTCCCTGCCGTCGGTTGTCGGTTTCTCAGAATTGTAGTGTGACCACAGCGAGCCGCTTTCCAGCTTTTAAGCCCATGTAGTCTTAGGGCTGCAAACGCAGCGTATTGTCGTCCCATAATATCTATGGGTATGATGTTGAGGATCGTATTCATTGCCATAGTAGGTGTTGTGCGGAGAGCACCACTAATGCAGATCAGGGCCGTTCTCTCCACTTTTTTTAATTTAATAATGTTTACTTTCTTCTCCAGCACTGGCCACCATACCACTACCCCGTACAGAAGTATGGGCCTCACCACGACGGTGTATATCCAGTGCACTAGCTTCGGGGTTAAACCCCATTTTTGGCCGATTGCTCTCCTGCAGCTGTATAGGGCAACCGTGGCCTTCCGCACCCGCTCTTCGGTGTTTTGAATCCAGCTTAATTTTTTATCTAGGACTATCCCCAGGTATTTAGCGGATTCGCTTAATTTTAGTGTGGTCTGTGCCAGCCTTGGTGTTATCAATGGGGGGATTTTGTACCTTCTTGTGAACAGTACAAGTTCTGTCTTGCTTGGGTTTACCCCTAACCCGTTATTTTTTGTCCAACTCTCGACTTCCTTCAGTTTTACCTGCATAATGTCACATAGAGTCTGTGGAAATTTCCCACTTACTGTTAGTGCAAGATCATCCGCATACGCAATAACCTTACAGCCACCCCCCTCCATGCCACACAGCAGTGAGTTTACCGCTGCGACCCATAATTGAGGGGATAGGACTCCCCCTTGCGGGGTGCCCCTCTCTACGAACCTGGTCAACGATACCCCCGCCAGCTCCGCCCGGACCACCCTGCATCTCAGCATTTGGTTTACGAGCGCAACTAAGCGCGAGTCGATGCCCAGGCCCGCCAGTGCTGCCGTTATCGCGCCCGGCATGATGTTGTTAAAGGCGCCCTCTATATCCAGGAAGGCTGCTAGCGTATATTCTTTGATGTCTAGTGATCTCTCTATATACGACACTATTTCATGTAGCGCCGTTTCTGTAGATCTACCTTTCGTATAAGCATGTTGTGTGGTAGAGAGTCTGTCACCAACCGACTCTCTGATACGGACCTCCACTAGTCTCTCCATAACCTTCAGTTGAAATGACGACAAGGTGATGGGCCTGAAATCCATTGGGTTATTGTGAGACACCTTCCCTGCCTTGGGGATGAACACCACTCTTGATTCCCTCCACTTTCTAGGGATATGGTTAAGAGCTAATACTCCCTTAATTATAGCGTGTAGCCACGCTGAGCTTAGCTGAAGTGTTTGCTGCAGCTGTATGGGGGCAATGCCATCCGGACCTGCTTATTTATAGGGCTTAAATGTCCCAATAGACCAGATGACCTTTTCCCTAGTGAGGAAATCTCCAGTGACCGAAAGATCTCCAGTTAGATGTGGCTGTACCGGCATGCTATCCGTGGCACCCGGGAAGTGTGTGCAAAGAAACAGATCCAGTGATTCCTCCTCGGTCTCTGTCCAGGAGCCGTCAGGCCTTTGCAAGCATCCTGGGGCTTTCTGGGCAGTACCTGAGAGTATCTTTCTGAGCCTGCCTGCCTCTGAGATAGACTCCACCCCATTGCAGAAGTCTTTCCATGAGGTTCTTTTCGACCTTCTTAGGAGCTTCTTGTACTCCCGTAACGTTGTCTTGTAGGTCTCCCAATGTCCCTCACTACCAGACGCAGTAGCCTGATTGAAGGTTTTCCTGCAGTTCTTGCGTGAAATCCTGATTTCTTCATTCCACCAGGGTGGCTTTTTCCTACCCCGGTGCTGCTTTTTGGGGCATGCAATGTCTCTTGCCTTACTGCAGGTCCCCGTAAAATGGTCGACAAGATATTCCAGCTCCTCTAGGTTTGCTGGAGTAGCCGGCTCTCTATCTTGTGGCAAAAGCCTATCCAGCTCTTTCCGATACCTATGCCAGTTGGCATTTCGCAAGTTTCTAGTTAGAGGAGCCTTGGGCGTTTCCCCTAATACCTCGAATTGGATATATCGGTGGTCGGAAAAGGAGTGCTCCTCAAGCACCTTCCACTTCCCGACCAGACATTCCGCATTCTCAGAGATAAGGGTAACGTCCAGAACTTCCCTTCGGGATTTTGTAATAAAAGTGGGATCATTCCCGCTATTCGCAATAACAAGCTTAGAACTAAGTATGAAATTAAAAAGTGACTCACCCCGTTCGTTATCATCGGAGCTGCCCCAGGTGTGATGGTGAGCATTCGCGTCACCTCCCAAAATTAGCGCCTCTCTCGTGCTGGCCACTAGGTCTTTAATGCAGATAGTTGGCACCACCTTGTCGTGCGCTAGGTACATGGATGCCATCTTAATTGGTCGTCCGTTTGCACTTAGACTGACCGCTGTTGTGTCCTCGTCGCTAAATTGTGGAAGAAAGAGACACTTTAGTGTGATACTTATCAATATGCACGTCCTTGGTTTCCTCGTTGAGGCTCCACTTACCAGTCTGTAGCCCGGCGCTTTCAGCCCACAAATGTTTTGTCCCACCACCCAAGGTTCTTGGATTAGGACGATGTCGGCTGCCCCTTTAGCTGTTAGATGGAGCAGCAGTGCAGCTGAAGCTGCTTAACAGTGGTGAAGGTTAATCTGCAGTACCTTCACCATCTTGGCCGTTATCGCCCACGTCGCCTATTAGGGTGGAGTTGACCGCGTCTTCCGACATCTCGATCAACTCCTCCTCCGTATAAAGCCGAAGCATGCGTCCGACCCCCAGCGAAGACGTCGATGAGGCATAACCCCCGGTCAGGTCGTCCATCGGATCAACCTGCTCGGATTCTTCCTCCATCTCCACGTCGCTGTTGGCCTCTTCCGGCTCTACCTCCGCGATCAGGTTCTTCGCTGCGTTTACGTCGTTGCTGTAGACCTTAATTTTGGCCATGTCACAGCCGTAACGTATGACCCCGCTCTTTTGCTCCAACAACTCTATGGAGTCCTTATTTAGAAGCAGGACAACCTGCATCGTCGCTTTACCGCTTTCGTTAATCTTTACCACCTTCCAATTATCGGTAGGTACCTCCGGGTTATAGAGCCTTATGGTTTGGAGGATCCTTTCTGGCTCCGCTGGCCTGCAAGGCAACCATGCTCTCGCTCTCGGTCGCACCGGTAGGTCCTTGAAGTCGACCGCCCTGAGCTTCGCACCAGGGTAGACTTCTCCAATACCTGCGACTGTTTTCTTATAGATCTCCGCTGATCTAGCATCCTCGCATGCTATAACGCGGATGTTATTTTGGAACCACCCCGCTCCCTTGCAGGTTGGCGGAGGTCCCGGATTCTCCAACATAATGTTGATAGCAATGTCGGCCATCGCGGCCTTAACCCACTTCCATTGCTGCCTCAGGGTGAGGCTGTCTTCATTGCTCTCATCGATGACGCCGAGCAGGATCTGCTCCTTGGCTACTTCAGCAAAAGAAGGCCCCTGCGTACTAAGGTTAGTACTCTGGGGTTATTATACCAAATCATTGTTGAAAATATCAACCAAGGCATTGTTAATATTAACCAAAAATCATGTTGATTCCTTTTCAAGTTTGAATTTGGTAATATTAACCAATTTTTGGTTGATTTTTTTTCTCAGTGTACGGCTTTGTTCGCGTAGACGACGGGTATAGAAGAAGATGGAATAACGGATTATATGAGCTTTTTAACGACATGGACCAATGCTAAAAAGAACAGGTCTAACTATATTGTGGCTGAGATACATGATACACTGTTCAGGTCTTTATGTGAGAATGTTACTTTTTTATGGGTTCCGAGCCATGTGGGCATTTGCTACAATGAGAGAGCGGATGAGGCTGCAAAAGAAATAGTGCTTAAAGGCCTTGAGATCAGGTACGATTTAACCCTGGGTGAGAAGCTATATAAAATTTGCAACAAAATCTGGAGTGAATGGGAGCAGGAGTTTAGACTTCTTAGTGAAGATAAGGGAAAAGTTTCACAGAAAACATCAACTTTGACATCAGGAAAAATACGTGGTTTTGCGATAAGAAACATAATTTAATGTGTTTGAAATCAAACTTTTAAGCAGAATCATGACAGGTTATACATATGGTAGAACATGGTGACAGGTAATAAGATCAACGGAAATACGGTAAATTGACTTTATTTTGCACCTTTTCAAAAGCGACATTATTGCTCCTTCAAATATTAAATTTGCTTAGTTTCGCGGCGGCCCGCCACCGGCGCGCCCCACCACGTCACGCTACGCCGTAAAAACCAATCAATTAACTTCCATGATCCGATATTAAATAATCAGTAATTGTTTATACCCGCATTTTGGCACATTGGCTTGAATGTGCTATCTAATAAAGTGTCATCGTTCTCCTTAGCTGCTTTTAAATGATGTCGTCACAAATTGCTGGCGGCGACATAAATACAGTGTAAGAAAATTCCTTTTCTATAGTTGTTTCCTTATAGAAAGGTTGGTTTCTTTTCCACCTTAGACATTCTGAATTCGTTCAAAATATGCTAATTTAAAACACAGATTTCTTTCAGTGTTCCTCCGGGGTTTTTGGACAAGGACTGTTTCTTCAATTTAATAGTGTTCGCTTTATTTTTGTGGAAACGAAACATGTATTGCAAGTTCTGGATCATTTCTACACTCTTTCTTCAAATATTTCTCGTATTCCATCTGCGTTTTGCGTTTGGTTTTTCGCATCGTGTTTTTACTATTCGTATTCGTAATTTTAAATTTTTTAATGAAATCAATTGGTGGTAGTTCATGATTGTGTGTGGATTAATAGCACCACACTGAGGATTTGGCAATAACCTTTTTCAGCTATTAAAAAACAATACTTACGGGGCAATGTTTATTGTAAGAACAACATTTTTTTCTATGAATCGGCATACTTTAAGCATTGTTGACGCTATGTTCATTTGAATGAGGAAATAGCGTCAATGACTTTATTTCCAAATTTTTGTTGACTTTATTTCGCTTTTGAAAAGGATATAATGTCAATTGACTTTATTTTGCACCAGGCTGGGAAATAAAGTCAATTGACCTTATTTCCGTTGATCTTGTTACCTGCCACCGTAGAACATATCTCAATAAGTTTAAAAGAGGTATGAATGATCTATGCGCCGTGTGTCTGGTTAAAGAAACAAGTGAGCACCTTATTTTCGAGTGCAGTAAGTTTTCAGCCGCCAGACATGCCTTCCAATTTTTTAATAATGTAAAAAATCTAAAAGAACTTTTTAATGCATCAAATCCAATGTACTTCAGAGATTTGATTCTGTTTTTGCATAAGGTCAAGTTAGATAGGGTCCTTTAAACAGTGAGATAAGTCAGTATTACCTTATAAGTTGATATGAAGATGCTTGTTCAGTTGGTCAAAAGAATTTATACATATATCACACACATATAACAATTAAAATAGTTATATAAACTCTAGATATAAAAAAAGATACTAAAAAGAAAGAGCAATAGATAAATGGTCTGTGTTAGATAAGAAAAGAATCTGAGTACATGTGATTTGAATAACTTTATGCATAAGCGCATATAAACATATATCAAAACGTTTTGCGGATTTACAATTGTATGACCTATGCTTGGCACATACAAAATAGTATTTATGTTCAAACCCACAACACTCTTAAATATATTTTATGTAATTCTTTTTGTCTATAATTTTCCAACTTGGAAAAATAATTAGTACATATGTATATGACTTGATTATTCACACTTTTTTGTCATGCCCCTGTGCAATTTTGTTTCTTTGTTAGGTTAGAAATATAAGGTAAAATTTCTTAAAATAATTTTTATCTGTTTCGGTATAGTTTCTTTGCTTGTTGTATACAGCTTTGCCAAAAGCTTTCGCTGAAAAATCGTCAACTTACTCCAAAAAAATCATCGTTTCAACCAAAAAAACGTAAAATTTTTGTTTATTAACTTTTTTAACAATAAAAACAAACAAAATTACATACATTACATTCAATAAATATGACCACACATTAGAAAACCAAATGGAACCCACATTGCATAAGGGTTAATAAAAGCAGATTTGTAATTTTTAACGACAATTTAAAATTATTTAAAACATAACTGCTTTTAAATTGTTGAACTCCACTGGTTTGAAGTTTTTGAAGATTTTGATCCAGTTTTATTGTGTGACAATAGCAATTCGAGGGCTTATATTAAATACCCTCTATCTGCAAAAACTAAATTTTTCAGGAGAGCAAAAAAACTGTTTTGACAGCTATTTTAAAAGTGTTAATAATTTTAAGTACCCACGCATGTCTTAAAAATTCACGCTGTATATTAAAACTAGGATTTTACGTTTAATCCATTTTATTTTAGTTCAAAGATCAGATAGAGTTTATTGCAATTCGAACCGTAACTATTTATATAAAAAAAATGTGCTGATAGCAGGTTTTGCAGAATAATGAAAATGTCAGTTCTTTAAATGTAAATGTTATGTTAAACTAAGTTTTTAACCCATAAATCATTGGTCTGCAAACTCGTTCCTTTCTATTCCGACGTGCCCAGGTAACCACATAATTTTAATGGTGTTTTTGTGTCGAAATAGTATTTCACGTGATTTCGAAATTATATGAGAATCATTAGCACTGTTAATCGATGGCTGATTTACTGTCCGTGCATATGAGGAAATTTCCTTCGTTTTTAGAAGCGAAAGATACAGCTTCTAGCAATTGTAAATGCCGAGCAGTACGCGGGAAAAGCACCGACGACAATTGTAAAACCAAGCCCTTTTGTTACCGCAAAATATCAGCCGGTATCATATCTGGAACCGTTTGTGAAAATAAGCTCCCAGGTCATTTATGAGTATAGAACTGGGTAAATGCCCTTGCGGTAGAGTTTTTACTTTGGTAGGCATCGGTGATGATGATGTCCAAATATTTGATGTAGCTTAATATACGAAATAAAGCTGATTGCTTGCTTCATCGGTTTTTGTTGAAAGCAGGATTCGACGTGAGAGAATAAAGTCTCATTTATGCAGTGAACAATCTTTGGGATGAGCATTTTTGTGTTGTACTTTACCTCATGGTTATGGTTCTTCTGACTGCTGCATGGTAAGGTGTTTCTAGCAATTTAAGATACTTTTTGCGCAGTATCTGTAAATTACAAGTCCAAAGTCAATTTTTCCTTATATAAAAGCCCTAATTACATTTACCAGTGTAGTTATATGAACTAAAAAATACTTGGATGATAAAAACTTTATAATATTTAGTCTAGCAAGTAAACTTAATCCTACATTATGACAGTGCTACTTAAAAGTAAGTTTATTGTGAAAAATTTGGGAAAATTTTAGTTTGGCATCCCCCGCGTACAAAAAAAAGGGTGCCTATGGGGGTAGGGGGAGTTCCCCTGATTGCAAATATATATACTTTTAGCCGCAGGAGGTTTATAGTTTTTAAGTTATTTGTTGTTAAAGTTTGTAAATTGAACTAACCTCTCGGCGCTATTTCACTCAATAAACACTACATTTATGTACACCCTTCGGCAAAATAGTTGCATTAAAATCCCGCACATTGAAATGTAAACATATTTTTTACATTTATGATGTATTTTTAGTAAATTAAGTAAGTTTTTATAATTATCACGCACTTATACAGGGTGTCCCAGAAGTAACGTGCCAAACTTTAGGGGAAGGTAGGGGGGGGAGGGGGGTGAGCTCCCTGATAAATAAAAAATTTTCAGGTAAAAGTGTCACCGTTTTTGAAATATTTACATTTTTTCGAATTAAAAAAAAATCGTGCCTTTTCATGTGTTTTCTTTAACTGCAACTACAAACCGGGCAATACTTAGTAAATTTTTTATGTAAAATACTTCCAGATAGTTGCCTCTCCATACCCAAATGCAATGTAGTTAAAATATATTAAGGAACCATCATAAAATTAGGACTATTTCTGGATTTTTAACTTTTTGATATTTTCTTCCCCAACTTTGACTATCTCGGGTGAAAAAAAAATGCACTGAGCTATAACTTTACATTACATCAAACAATTTCTCATTTAATAAAGATTTCAGAAAGGTGCCACACTTACTGTTTTGAATAGAAAAACAAGTTATAGCCGCTTTTGTGGGTAAAGGACTGAGACACGCTAGAATGTATTTAATAGATTTAAATTGAATTTGCTCTTGTTACCGTCAAATGACATGCTAAATAGTACAAAGGTACATTATTACCTGCTCCTGACATTATTTTGTGTTACTTACCGGAATTAGTGAAAGTGGATTTTTGTGAAATTGGACACTTCGAACATTGTGTGATTAATACTATGACAGTGAACACGCAGTATACGTCGCATGAATATGCGGATATTCACCTAATTTACGGTGAAGCTTGCTGTAATGCCAGAGCTGCTCAAAGACTCTATGCAGAGCGATACCCCAATCGTCGACATCCAGGGCGTGAAGTATTCGCCCGGACCCATAGAGAAATATATGAAGGTAAGTGATTTTTACACCTTTCTTGTTTGCTTGCTTGTTAACTATCATTTTTCACTTTTTTAAGGTCGCATACCTGGAAGGCGTGGCGGCGAAACAGGACGTCCTGCAACGGTAGATGTTGAAGCTGTGTTAAAGGAAGTGGAACTAGGTCCATCGACTTCAGTGAGAATGATGGAAAGACGAACGGGAATACCAAAAACTACAGTTCACAAAGCTTTAAAAGACCATCGATTTCATCCCTACCACATTCAACGTGTTCAGGCTCTACAGGAAAGAGATTACCTGTCGAGGGTTAGATTTTCCCGTGAAATGTTGCGAATGCATGCATCAGACCCCAACTTTTTTAATAAAATAATTTGGAGCGATGAATCATCATGAAAACGTGATGGTTATTTTAATTTACATAACCTTCACAGTTGGCAGATAGACAATCCTCACGAAATGAGAGAAGATCCTTCGCAGTACCGGTACAAAATAAATTTATGGTGCGGTATTTTTAATTGTCAGATATTGGGGCCTGTGGAACTGCCGCCAACGCTCAACTCTCACAGTTATTTAGAGTTCCTTCAGGAACGGCTTCCAACTCTTTTGGAAGATGTACCCTTAAACCTGCGGCGAAGACTATGGCTGCAAAATGACGGGTGCCCTGCTCACTACGGGCGTGAAGTAAGAGCTCATTTAGACGAAACTTATCCTCGCCGATGGATTGGACGATACGAGCCAATCACGTGGCCCGCTCGATCGCCAGACCTGAATCCATTAGATTTTTTCTACTGGGGCAGTCTTAAGGACAAAATTTATTCAAAAACAATTCAAACCGAAGAGCATTTGCGGGAACAAATAACTGGAGCTGCTGCTCAGATAGCCCAATTGAGTTTAAGGTCTCTAAAAGCGTCTTTTCTTAAAAGGTGCCGAGCTTGTATTAGAGTAGAAGGTCGCCAATTTGAGCATATTTTATCAATAAATGAATAAATTTTTCTTCAAACAACTTATGTATATCTTATTTCACGTGAACCCATCCTTCACACAAAATATTGATAGATATAGCCCTTGTTATAGACTCTAGTCCGAATTCCGGTAAGTAACATAAAATAATGTCAGCAGCAAGTAGTTATGTACCTTTGTACTATTTAGCATGTCATTTGACGGTAACAAGCGCAAATTCAATTTAAATCTATTAAATACATTCTAGCGTGTCTCAGTCCTTTACCCACAAAAGCGGCTATAACTTTTTTTTTTCTATTCAAAACAGTAAGTGTGGCACCTTTCTGAAATCTTTATTAAATGAGCAATTTTTTTATGTAATGTAAAGTTATAGCTCAGTACATTTTTTTCACCCGAGATAGTCAAAGTTGGGGAAGAAAATATCAAAAAGTTAAAAATCCAGAAATAGTCCTAATTTTATGATGGTTCCTTAATATATTTTAACTACATTGCATTTGAGTATGGAGAGGCAACTATCTGGAAGTATTTTACATACAAAATTTACTAAGTATTGCCCAGTTTGTAGTTGCAGCTAAAGAAAACACATGAAAAGGCACGATTTTTTTTTAATTCGAAAATTTCAAAAACGGTAACACTTTTACCTGAAAATTTTTTGTTTATCAGGGAGCTCACCGCGCGATTTTTTATTAAAAATTTTCATTATTTATCAAATTATCGATGTACGTTTTCTACATTTGTGTACTTTGAACTACAATAACACCAGTAAATATTATTTCCACCCGAAAAAAATTATATCGTTATGATCAGGAGTAAGACCCCTATCGATCCTAATATTATTATTTTTAATAAGAGCAATGTATGTACGTATTGGACACTTATACTCCCTAATTATACGCACTTATTTGTGGTGTATTTTTTTTTTTTTTACGTATGGTAGCATACATTTTGTGTTACTGTCAGCCATTGTTATTTCTGCTTGTTTGTGAAATGTGCAAACGTTTGTGAAGACATTTATAAACGCGTTTTACTTAATTAATTAATTAAGAATTGTATATTGAAGTGGAAATCTCAGGCCGGGGTTTTAATGCAACTATTTTGCCGAAGTGTGTACATAAATATAGTGTTTATTGTGAGAAATAGCGCCGAGAGGTTAGTTCAATTTACAAACTTTAACAACAAATAACTTAAAAACTATAAGCCTGCTGCGGAAAAAAGTATATATATTTGCAATCAGGAGAACTCCCTCTACCGTTCCATAGCTACCTTAATGCGGAACTCCGGGGATGCCAAACTAAATTGGAGCCAAAAATTATTCCCAATATTTTAAATGTGTCAGTATAGTGAGGGTTAGGTGCCCTGCAGTAAAATTTATAGACAGACTCTTAAAGCGCTAGTTCCGCCCTACACATTTCAGAACCATCTCTGAACTAGTGCAAAACGGCTGCAGAGAGGTGTGTTAGTTGCGCTCTGTTGAGAAGTAACCCTGCAGTAAATCGCGCTAGTTCAGAACTAGCGCAGAACTAGCTCTTTAAGAGGCGGCACTGGCTCTCGATCTATCCCAACGCAATGCTTTCGACTGTCTCTTTTTACATGGCGATGTCTTACGAAGTGGAAATTCCCACCTATGCAGAACTTTCGAACTTGTTCTGAACTGGTTCCATTTTCGACAGTTCTGGGACAATAAGTTTTTTATGAGAAAAAATTTTAAAACTAAATTACTGGATATTTTTTCTTTTCTGAAGAACTGTTTCCATTTTGGACAGATCTACGACGATAAGTTTTTTATGAAAAAAATTTGATTAAGTATTCGATTTTACCGATTTTTTGATTTTTTTTTTAATTTTTTCTGTTTCTTTACAGATTAAATTACATTTTATTTAATTTTTTATACTTTTATTTTATTTATATTAAATTTGCTCATTTTCTCTTCAATTTTTAAGCGGCACTCAACAAATTAAATTTATTAAATCTGAAGATCACAACTGCCTCTACCGCGATTTGAACTCGCGACCAACGATGTTAGAGCCGGAGGTCTTCCCACTGAGCTATTTGAGTATTGTACGCAGTGTTGCCAGAACTTTTTGGATGAACCGGCTAAATTGGCAAATAAAACCAGCTAAAAACGGCTAAAATGTTTCAACTGAATTTCACATGTTTTATTTAAATAAATCACGAGTAAAAAGACTATTTCTTGGAGAGAAGTTACAAATTCGAGCCGGCAAAAATTATGCCAGCAAGAATTTGCAATTAGGAAAAAGATATGATTGTGGCACATGGTTGGATTTTTTGTCGACGATAATTTGAATAAACAAGTTCGTTAAATTTAAAAATTTACAAACTGGAGCGATTTTAAAATGAAAAATGTAAGTTAATACTTGTTTACTTAATTAATTTAGTTAATTCCAATGATTTGAAAGGTACTCGGAAAAAAAACTATTTATTACTATCTGATATTTTGAGTGATAATTCTCGCTGGATCTTCGACGAAGAAACCTATTATCTTCCCTACAAGGCCTTTTCAGACTGACCAATTCTCAATACACTCAAATAGAAACCAATACACATAAAAAACGCTGTAAAATTTTCCCTTCAATTTTAAGGCAGTAAAACAACGACCTGAAGTTAACATCAACCGAGGCCATATGTTGACAAGGGATGCAAAATCACAGTTACATAAAAGAACTGATCAGGTTTTTCAGAAATCCCTTCAATTCTGATGTAAAATATGATGCTAAAAGACTGCAGATCTCCCATTTAGATGACCGGTCATATGGCCGGAAGATGTCTCGCAGAATTCCCAGCGAGTTTTGCTTTACATAAAAATTTGTGCTCTTTTATTTTCATTTTGACTCACTTCAGTGTTGGTTCCTTTAATTTAAGTTGGCATTCGGTTTTTGGAATTTGAATAAGTTCTCAGCAAAAACATTTGTTTAAAAAAATACATATGTGTACATAGTGCTTGAAAATATAAATTTTTCCATTACCTTAAACCTTTGGGAGTGGGCAAAAATTATGTTTTTTAATTTAGGCAGAATTGAATATGCGCTATCTGGGAAGACAATATCTACATGTAATATTTATTCTGTTTGTTGGCACTATATTCAAATACAAACGCATCTTAAGAGTCTTAACAGTGAAACAATTTCTTATTTTCTAAGTTTGCGAATAAAACTTCACACTTAAAATTAAGACATTTATAACAAACATTTTATGAAGAAAATCCCTTCTTCGTTTAAAATAAAAATAAGCGAAATCGGCCCAATTTCATATAATCCTGCCTGACATGAAAATTTTCTCCACGATAAGGCTAGTAGCAATTTCTAACAGATTTTGGGTCGCTTAGTCAAAAATGGAAACATATACACGTATTCGAAATTTAAGAAAACAAGGCAAATAGCAAAATCGGCTAAAAACGGCTAGTTTTTTTCTGCAAAACGGCTAACAAATCGGCTGCCGGCTAAATCGAAATTTCTCCGGCTGTTTGCTATCGCAACCGGCTAAATCTAGCCGGAAAACGGCTAAAATGGCAACACTGATTGTACGAGACGTGCGAATTTGTGCATTTACTTCTCAACAGAGCGCAACTAGCACACCAAAAGTTTAAACTGCCGCACTGCCGTTTTGCACTAGTTCAGAGATAGTTCTGAAATGTGTAGGGCGGAACTAGCGCTTTAACCGACTGTCTCTAAATTTTACTGCAGGGAAATGCACAAATTCTCACTTCTCGTACAATACGAAAATAGCTCAACGAGAAGACCTCCGACTCTAATATCGTTGGTCACGAGTTCAAATCGCGGTGGAGGCAATTGTGATTTTCAGATTTAAGAAATTTAAATTGTTGAGTGCCGCTTAAAAATTAAAGAGAAAGTGATCACATATTATAAACAAAATAAATAAAAATTTAATAGAATGCAATCTGTAAAACAGAAAAAACGAAAAAATATCAAAAAATCGGATAATCAGAATTTTTTTTTAATAAAAAACTTATTGTCGCAGATCTGTCTAAAATGGAACCAGTTTAGAATAGAAAAATAATCTAATAATCGAGTTTTAAAATTTTTTCTCATAGAAAAACGTACTGTCCCAGAACTGTCCAAAGTGGAATCAGTTTAGAACAAGTTCGAAAGTTCTGCAGAGGGGGGCAATTTCCACTTCGTAGGACATCGCCATGTAAAAAGAGACAGTTGAAAGCATTGCGTTGGGATATATCGAGAACCAGCCGCCTCTTAAAGAGCTAGTTCTGTGCTAGTCCTAAACTAATGCAATTTACTGCAGGGTGTATACATTTGTATTTTCTGCATATGTGAAAAAACCGAAATCTTAGTTCCTGGAAATTTGGATCAATTGCGGCAAGTCCTTAGTCTTAGAAAAAATATAATGGAGCTAACTTTCCCAAAGGCTATTTTGAATAAAATAACCGAAAGTGGTGATCCTTGTGGGACACCATTAAAGAGAGGAACAGTTTTTGAATAACAGTTATTGACCCGAACAGTGAAGTTCCGGTTGTAAAGGAAAGACTTAACAACATTGTACATCCTCTCACCATTTTTCCAGCGTAATACTTTAGATATGCAGGGGAGGAGGGAAATAGGTATGAAGTTAGAAACTAATGAATTGTTTCTATTTACTTTGGCAATAGGAATAATAATAGCAGTTTTCCACTCCTGGTACCATTGAGATAGAATGGAGTTTAATGGCTCTATGTTTGACGGGATATGGAATATTTTTTTGTTGTATCAAATTTGGTTACAGTTGGACAGATATATCGCAATAGGTAGAATTAGTTTAGCCTGGGCAAAACTAGTTTGACCTTAGATCGGATTTTACCGGTAACATATACATACATACATACATACCTAATAATAATAGATTGGCGCTTACACATATGTTAGTGCTTGGCCGAGCTTCTCCTCCGATTTGTGGCGTGCGCCTTGATGTTGTCACAAAAAGCGGAGGGACCTACAGTTTTACGCCGACTCCGAACGGCGATTGTATTTTTTTATGAGAAGCTGGTTTTCATGGCAGAAATACACTCGGAGGTTTGCCATTGCCTGCCGAGGGACGACCGCTGTTAAGAAAAAACCTTTTTTCTATGTTTTTTTGCGATGTTGCTTTGACCAGGGCTTGAACCCAGGTGCTGATGAGTGAAAGCGCGCACTGCTTACCACTACACCACAGCGGCCGACAATTTTCCAGCAAAATTGTGTAGAGAGAGGATTTTGCTCTTATAACAAAATGTTATTGCAGATAGTGGAAGTTTCAAAATGAGAATATAATACCATTAAAGCTATTTTTAAGTTTGACATTATTGTCATGGCTGAAAGATTAATCGGAGCTCACGTTACCATCAAAAACTCATTTTCATCAAAATTGCAGATAGAGTGTATTAAATATAAGCCCTCGATTTATTAATTGGTGATAATGTTTACTGAATCAACTCCCTATGCTATTTTTCTATATCTTTGAAATGAGTGTCAGCAGTGCAAATTAACGATTTGGTTACAATTCTAAAAAAATTTAATATAACTAAAAGCACGGTTGTATAACAAAACTAGATAAATGCATGGTTGTATTTTGTATTACCTTTTCTTTAACAAATTTTGTACATACATACGTACATATATACACATGTAATGATGAAGTGGAGAACCAATAATAAAAAATCGTCATTACCGAGGAAAAATCGTCAAATCGTCATTGAGCTAAAAAAACGTCAAAATGACGACGAAATCGTCAATTCAGCAACGCTGGTTGTATATCTTATTATATTTAGTTTATAAGTACGCGAGTCTCCGAGCTTGCTCTTCGCGGGATTTTAGTGCGTTGGAGTTTCAAGACGCAAAACCGCTCACTTTAAATACGACAAGAATTCTCAAATTATCAGTATAAACTGGCATCTTCTGAGTCTCTAACAGAAGACTTGCCATTTCTATGATTTTGATGCCATTTGGCATCGCTAAGCAAAAAAAAAAATAACGACATGGACAAGGTCAAGCACATAAAAATACAACGATTGCGCTGGCCTGGACATGTTGGGCGCTCACGAACAAAATAAAAGGACCAACTGTAGAAGAACCTGTCTGCACTCGGGATGAGCAATTGGCCCGAATTCGCATAGGAGAGAGGCAATTGGAGAAGATTTTTGGTCTCGGCCCAAACCGACAAACGGTTGTAGTGCCCAAATAAGACAAAAAGGAAGTCAGTACAAGTTTGAAGTGCATCAAAACTCAACATGGTTTTTTATTTTTATTTTTTTATTTTTATTTTTTGTTGACGGTGTTGCGCATTTTTTTCCAGATGAATTATACGACAGAAAATGCGTGAAAGTCAATGCGGCTTTTGAGGCACTCCCACTTTGCATGTTATTATACTTAACTTTCATGGGCTTTAAAATAACTTCCTATTTTCATTTTTTCAGATTCTCTCTCCGGCATAATGCAAATATATCTTCGATATTCTCTCCATAGTTTCAACAGATTCACTGAATCTTTTCTGGAAAGTTTTATTATGAAAAACATTATGAATACTGAAAAAAATATGCTTAATTTTGCGAGCACAAGTGTACATATCTAAAAATGGGCTTGGTACTTGTCAAACCCAGAACCATATCAAGTTGTAAAGTGAAATACCGGCGGTTCCTCAAAAAACTTGTGGGTTCGAAAAAACGAATTCGTTTCGACTTCGTTTCGACGTCGTTTCAAATTCACCAGACCGACTTTGAATCGAATTTGATTCGATGAGAAATAACGAAGTCGGAACGACGTTGAGTTCTGTATGGAAAAAACGACTTTATTTCGACGTACTTTCGAGTTACCAGACCAACGTCGTAATGACTTCGATTCGACGAGAAAACCCGAAATCAAAACGACGTTGCATTTTCTACGGAAAAAACGACTTTGTTTCGACGTCGTAGCAGTTCACCCCAACGACTTCACCAGACTGACGTCGTAATGACTTCGATTCGAACTCTTCTTCGTTCTGTGGCGAATTGGTATATAGATAAGATTTTTAATTCTACAGTTTTGTATGCCATTAAATTTTAATATAAAGAGAGCCGGCATGTAATAACTGCTTAACTACACCAAACAAAGACTTTTCTCACTCCACGTACAACAAAATTTGCCCTATCTTTGTAATGCAGAAAGAAGTACAAGTAATTAAAACTCTCCAAAAAGTAAGCCACAAAAAAGCAGAACAAATATACAGAGAGAGGCACCCAGACCAAGCTTACAGTTACACCATGCGTACGAAAGTTTCATACAGTGGACTTGAACCAACATCAACATCTCAACAAATTACCTTACATGACTCACAGAGAAGAGTAAAGGAAGGAACAACAGCGACGACAAATATACAAGAATCAGCACCAAACATCCAACACCAAAGCAATACCAACAACATTTCTGCAGCCCAGCTTAAAATATACCCGAAAAACACATCCAACCGTCTAAAAAGGCAACTAAAAGCTAAGGCAAAGAACTCAAATAAACTTGCAACGAAAACCAACACCAATCAAAGTGACTCAGACGACTCCAATTCTTGTCTAATGGAGGAGTAAACTTACTCAATAAACTTCTCAAGTGGACACTAGTAATTATCATATAAGCTTAATACACTATTTCAATACACATTTAATTAAACTCCTTTATGCTTAAGATATTGCAATGGAACATAAACGGTTACTTAAATAACTATTTAGGACTCCAAACACTTATAACAACCCACCGCCCTCAAGTAATCTCCCATCAAGAAACGCACCTAACCTCCCCCACAAATATCCCCATTCCACCAAACTATAAAATCTATAACTTCAACTCCCGACTTTCTTCTCACGGAGGAGTAGCCCCTTAGTCAACAATAGAGTTCAACACTCCCAAATTGATCTGAATACGGACTTCGAAGTTGTCGGTGTCAAAATTATCTCTAAACAAACAATTACCATACTATCAGCGTACATTCCTCCAAATAAGCGTTTTAGCACCAACAACCTCGATAATGTATTTTCATCTATCGAATCACCCTGTATAATCACGGGAGACTTCAACTCATGGCACTCTGACTGCGGCTCTCTGAAAAACAATAGGCGAGGAACAATACTCTCCAACTATATAAATAACTCAAATTTTATTATACTCAACGATGGTTCACCTACTCATTTCAGCACCCATAACACGTTCACACATATAGATATCACATTTTGCACTCCAACACTTAATATTGACTCAACCTGGCAAGTAGAACATAGCTTACACAGCAGCGACCATTTCCCTATTACCACAGCCTTGTTCCACACCCGATCCACTCCTCTCCTAAAAACAAAACTCATCTTTTTGACAAAATCCGCAAACTGGACAAAATTTTCAGATACTTGCGACAGCCTTAATAAAATACTACCTATAAGCATGGATGTAAATAGAGAGGCCGCTAACATCAAAAGGATTATTCTCAGAAGCGCGAATGAATCCATACCCCAACTTAAGTTCAAAAGACGAAGAAATGTCCCTTGGTGGAATCATGAACTCCAACAATTACAAAACATAAAAAGCAGTTGCTGGCAAAAGTTAAAGCGGTCAATAACAAACGAAAACATACTTAATTATAAGCGTGCAAACTCCAGACTCAAACGAGAATTAAAACTCGCCAGAGCTAAATCACTAGTTGAATTCACATCAGAAATCTCCCCATCTACACCCACAAGTCAAGTGTGGGCCAAAATTAAACTCATTAACGGGCTATATGAGTCCAAATCCATCCATTGTTTAACCACCAATAATCCTCTCCTGATTGGTTTAACCACCAATAATCCTGATCCTGATACTTTCCAAAATAAAAAGAGATAATGCCTTTCTTTTATTTCCACCACTCTACCAACGAAAAGAGCTAAGTTTATAGAAAACCCTATAAACCTGACGGAATTAAACAATGCCATAAGTAGTTTGAAAGGAAAAACACCAGTGATGGATAAAATAACTTACCAAATGATAAAAAACTTATCTAAATCCTGTAAATCGAGATTGTTAAACTCATATAACCAAATTTTTGACTCCCATATTCCTCAATCCTATAAAACAAGCATCATACTCCCCATTTTAAAACCAAATAAAGACAAAACACAAATTGACTCATATAGGCCAATATCACTCAATCCCTGTTGCGCGAAGATACTGGATAAAATTGTTGCCCACAGGTTATGGTGGCTTATCTCTACAGACAAGCTTATCAATAGCCATCAAATGGGTTTCAAAAAAAGGGAAATCAGTTTCAGATTGCCTAATATATTTAGATTATCTGATCGCAAATTCCCTTGTCCGTAGAAACCATGTTTCAATTATATCCTTAGATTTCACTAAAGCGTTCGAAAAAATAGGCGTACATGTAATCATTGACCAGCTTATAAAATGGAATGTAGGCCCTAAAATTATGAAGTATGTTAAAAACTTTATGCTTAATCGAAAAATCATCGTCAAAAACGCATACGTATATTCCGCCCCTCTCCCCCTCGCTAACGGTATACCCCAAGGCTCGCCGCTCTCGGTTGTCTTGTTTATCATCGCTTTCAACAGAGTTAGTGATATCATATTACTCCACAAAGAAATTCAATTCTGCGCCTATGTCGATGACTTTAACATTGTCAAGTAAGTTGGTAAAAATAAAAATGTATCTATCGATATACGTTGCATAATAAGAGACATAAATGACTGGTGTGAATATTCTGGAGCCGAACTTTCATTACAAAAATGCAAACATCTACATATCTGCCGAAAACATAACTGCGCATGTGAGGTCCACTCCAGCAAACTATTTATCCCTTCGGTGTCCCAACTTAAAATATTAAAAATGGTTTTTAACCAGAAATATAACTGGAATGACCACATCTCATTCTTGCGCATGGCCTCATTAAAGACATTAAACGTTATTAAGTGCCTCTCCAGTACTAAGTATAATTGCAACACTACTTCACTCATTTCGATTGTACACGCACTTTTACTCTCCAAAATGAACTATGGCATATTTCTATACGGATTTTCTGCGAAAAATCAATTTAACAAAATAAAGGCAATTCTACACTCCGCCATCCGTAATACCCTTGGTGCCATGCGTACAACTTGCTGTTCGAAGCTAATATCAAATCTTTTGAAACGCAACGAGACATCTCCCTACATAAGTTAAGTAAATTAATATTTAACTGTAAAGACACCCCACTTGCAAAAATAATAAATAACATTAAAAAATAAAAACACAAATACAAAAATCCGTTGCCTATACTAGTCAGAGCTATCGACACCTTCAAAACAATGAATTTCCCTACTTCCCCCGTAACAACTTATTCCTCCTCTCGTCCACCATGGCTCCTCGATCCTTCTTCCATAAACACAAGCCTACACACATTCAATAAAGACACTACCCCACCAATAGTGTATCAACAATAATTTAAGTCCCTTCTTACCAAATTTCCCAACTACTCCCTCATATTCACAGATGGATCTAAGACATCAACTACCACAGCCTACAGCATTACCACTACACACACTATCATTAATACATCCCTCCTACCCGAATATTCGTCAGTCTTTTCCGCCGAGACCATTGCAATTTCACAAGCAATTTCGCTGTTAAAAAGCCGTAAAGGTAAGCATTTAATCTGCACTGACTCCCTTTCAGCCCTTGAAGCCATTAAAAATACCAGCAACAGCAATCACTACATCAACAATATTCGAAATCACCTGCTTGAGATCTTCCCAAAAGTAATACTACTTTGGGTTCCGGGACACGTTTCCATACAAGGAAATGAATTTGCAGACGAAATAGCCAAATCTGCCACCAATACACCTCTCTTCACATCCCAAAACTATAACCCCAGAGACATACTACAACACATAAAAAAACACTTTAATTGCAAACAACTTAATACCTTTGTCCACACCTCTACATGGTATCAACAAGTTAACACTAGTAAATCTCCCCCCAAAAGTTTCTTCACACCTAGTTCGAGATTAGACCTGATAAAATTTGAAAGATTGAGACTAGGCCATACCAAGATAACTCACCAGCACTACCTTACACAATCCCAACGCCCCCTTTGCCCCTATTGCAACACAAACACACCCGTACGTATCGAACATCTCTTAAAAAACTGTACTAGATTTAACCGCTTAAGAAAGTCAATTTTCAAAATACTTTACCTACATCCCTTCTTTCCCCCGTTGAACCTAATAGCGTCCAAAAAATCTGTTCCTTCCTGAAACGCACTAACTTATACCACCAAATCTAATTGCACCGAAAGTATTCAATTAAATCTGTAGCGTAAGGCCTGCGTTGCTATCGCTAATAAAGATACTAGCTTGTAATTTTAATTATAAGTTTAGTTTGTTTAAATAAATAAATAAATAAATAAATTTTAATATAATAAAGTGAAAGTAAAATTTGTGGCACTTTTTTTTTGTCAACAGTGTTGTGCATTTCGTCTCCAAACCAAATTTGACAAGGTCCCTGTAGTCAAATGTACTAGTTTTAAACTACCTCACAACTAGTACGAACCGCATGCCCAACTAGTCAGCCAACTGTCTTTTTTCCATACAGTCAACTGGTATTTTTAACATGGGGATGTCCTACGAGATGGCAATTGTCAGATTTCGGTCAGAAATATACCAGTCTCGTACTAGTTCAAAATATACAGAAAAATACTAGTCCAATTATGAACCAAAACCACTACTTTGGAAGTCAAAAAATTAAATTAATTCATGAATATACAAAAAAAAACTTCTGATCAAGAACACTTTATACATTACACATTTTTATTTAGCAGCCTTAGATTTGCCAATAATAACTGTTAAATTTTTTGAGTATTAATTAATAGGAAAAATAAATGCATAAATATTTCAAACTATCGGACATAAATTTTAATGAAATTTCCATTAAATGATATTAAAGTAAAAGCTTTCAGGTACAATAAATACTATATTTTTATCTTTTTTAATAATATTGAATATGGAAAAGAAAACATTTTAGTTAAAACAAGTAAGAAAGTCTAAGTTCGGGCGGAGCCGAACATTAAATACCCGGCGCAAGTATCAAATATATGTTTTTCACCTTTCCGCAAGCTACCGCTACATGGTAAGCCGGGGTGTATCAATTTTGAGTAAGTTAGCGTCCTTAAATTTCGAAATATTGAAATTTCAAGCATTTCTGAAGTTTATTGTTATATGAAAAGCGGCCGTAATTTTAGGCCGATTTCAACAATTTTCAACGCCTTGCTTTTATGTGGCAAGCACAATAACCATACCGAGTTTGGTACAAATTGCTAGAACGGTTAGCGAGCTACATATATGTGATCACAAGTGGGCGGCGCCACGCCCATTTTCCAAAATTTTATCATAAACGTATTTCTCGGTAAATGATGGTTGCAAGCGTCAATTTTGAATAAATTAGCTTTAATATTTACTGATTTATCGAAGATTTCGTATTTCTCTAAATTACCCTTATATGGAATGTGGGCGTGGTTATTGTCCGATTTTTAAAATTTTCGGCCATTTGGTATGCTGTACCAAAGCCAACAATTGTGCCAAGTTGGGAAGAAATTGGTACAGCGGTTGCCAAGATATACACATGTAACCATAAGTGGGCGTGGCTACGCCCATTTTTTAAAAATTTATAATTTTCTTATTTTTCGTCTCAAAATTATTATAAATATCAATTTTGAGTGAAAAATCTTCAGTAGTTACTAAAATATCGCAGTTTTCGTATTTCTGAAAGTTACCGTTATATGGAAGGTAGGTGTGGTTATTGTCCGATTTTGCCCATTTTCAATACCATCCGTCCTACGCCCGAAAGAAGTACACGTACCAAGTTTTGTTAAGATATCTTAATTTTTTACTCGAGTTATCGTGTGCACAGACGGACGGACAGACGGACGGACGGACAGACAGTCACCGCTTAATCGATTTCTCTTTTCATTCTGATCATTTATGTATACATTTGTCTATATCTATCTCGATTCGTTTTGCCTGTTACAAACAACCGTTATGTGAACAAAGTTATAATACCCTTGCGCACAAGTGCGCTCGGGTATAAAAAAATCGAACACTTTCGATCAATAAATAACTAATAATAAGAACTAAAATAAAAATAAAAGTGTTCACTAAAATAAATTAAATTCATTAACTTTGCACATTTTAATCTTTTCTTTTTAAAATTTTATAAAAGTAATAATTAATGTTTAGAGTTGAGATTTGAATAAAGTTGAGATAAGAATAAAATAAACAAATAATTCAAGCAGTTATTAAACATTCTTAATTTTTGTCTGTATGTACTTTGGCCAGTTGATTGATACTGAAAATTAATCAAATAATTATATTATCCAATCGTGTAATTAAAAAAAGTCATAAAGAATTCATAATGATCAAAAATAACAAAATAATAATGCAATTAAAATTAATGGATTAATTAACAACTTGTATTTAATTTTTAAACATTAAAAAGGTGCTAATATTTGAATTTAATCATTAAACGGTTATCGAAAAAAAACGTGCTTTAATTAATAATCATTATTTAACAGGTCTGGTATAATTGAATATGTACTCGCTTTAATGGTTTACAATATACCCAAATAAAAGTTATAATATTTGGTGTACTTTATTATATTAAACTGTCGAAGTCAAATAAAACAGGGCACGAATAAATCGTTTTGTACTTCGTACAAGTCTGGTCATTTTCGAGCTAGTTCGGTTTCAGTCAGGAAATTCTAGTTGTAAACTAGTATTTTTCCTGACAAGTTTGAGGTTTCACTGCAGGGGTATGACGGAAAATCAATACATTAAAATGGTGCTTCCCTATATGTTTGCCCAACACTATAAATTCATGAAAGCTATGAAGCCTTAGGCATAGCCGAATACAGAACTATTATTGTGGACATGTTTTAATTACATACCATTATTTTACCAGTATTATATGTAATACAATAGCCATTCTAAATGTATAAGTATATGTACGTAGTAGGGATGTTGCGAATGTGGAATTTTGGACATCCGCGGATGTGAATGCGTATGCGGATGTCAAATATTTTTAAGAAATAATTTTGGTGAGTAAATTAGGTGATTTAGGTAAATAAAAAATTGAAAAGTTAGTAATTTTTAATAATGTTTTTTTATTTAGTACCTAATTAAAAAATTGGAATGTTGTATTTAACAAAGAGTAATTTTGCTGCCTTTTCGGGTTACAATCTGTTTCCTAACGGGTCGTAAATCAAACCTGCGCCACTAAATAACTACTCGCTCGAGGCGACAAACTTGACAAAATTGTAAATTCTTTTCGATTGACGCTGCACCAGTTACCTTTCAGTTATATTTCTTTTTTTATTGCGATGCAATAACTCCTTTTTGGGATTTGCAACGGGGCTGCAAATGTCGGATGTATCCTCCTGACTTTCATCTTCACAATCTAGCATCATGGCAAGATCGTTGTTTAAACACCGTTGTGTTCCAATTTGGAGAACCAATTCTTCTAGTTGTTTCAGAATTCGGAGTATCTGTTACGTCATCAGCGTTTTTCGATTTTAGGTTTTATAATTAATTTTTAATCCTGTATTCTGTGACTGATTTTAAAAAAGTGCGCTTATAGCGGGGTTGTGAATATGTGAGTATGGCAAATAAATTGTTATTTTCTAGGAAAGAAAATTTCGAAGAAAATTCTGTTTTGAAAGTCGTGGTTGCCAGCAGAATTAGTTTATAATGTTGTTATTTTGTTAAAAAGGTACCCCGTTTTTTATAATAATTTGAATCACGGACGATAAAGGTCTCAGATTTGCTTAGTTCCAGGGTGATTTCTTGGAAAGGTTCGCCTTTAATGAATAGCTTGTAATTAGTTTTTTTATTAGTTAGCTGAGCTCGGCTTTTCCTAGTTGCAGGCAGTCACAATTAATTACTCACCGCTGTCGGTACCATAAGCCATCAAATCCGTTTTGTTGTTCCATTCCATTCGCTCAATGTGTTTTGAAATATTTTTTGAAGCGAATGAACGCAAGTTTTCAACATATCGTTAATACTATTTTAAAAAGGCGTATTTCACATTGTCGCTGTAATGCCAAAACCACAACTAACTAAATTTTTTATTGCCTAAAACGATGTGGGGACTTATGATTCGATGAAATGCATCATAATCAATCAAAAAGTTAATTTTAGATTTTTAGTTAGTTACGGCTTTTTGTATTTCAGCGACGATGTGAAGTCCCATTCCTCAATAGATATGTATAAAATTCACCTTGAATTAATTCTTATTTAATTTGTGAACTTGGCTGTCAACTTATATACATATCATTTTATCTTTATTTCGATGCGTGCTAATTTTGACAATTCACACAAAATTAAAATAAATGTTTTTGTTTTCGAGCTGAAAGACTAATAAAAGGAAATACGGAACTTAAGAATAGTAAGTAATAGTAAATTTTAAGAGAAAAAAATTACACTTTTCTAAGAAAAAGTAGAAAAAAACTAGCGATACATCCAGTTTTTTCAACAGACCTTTGACAAATAATATTCTATAGCTACATAATTCTTACCTAATTAAAGGTAATCTTATAACGCGCAAATAGTCGATTTCTTTATAGCCAGCCGTTTAACATTTCAGCTGAAAATACCTACTATTATCTTTCTCTTTGACTTTAAATTACGAAAGAAGGTGGACGTAGGACTGTCCGTCTTCACGTAGCATCTCCACAAGCAAAAAATGTTGGCTAAAATTTTTTGTTTGCCAGATATACGTTTTATCAGTGCACTGGCACAATATTCGCATTCGTAAAAGCTCTGCATTGATTATTGCGAATGCGAATGTTAAAATTTTTGCGGATGTTCCGCAGTTGCGAATGCGAATATTCGCAACAACGCTGGTACGTACATATTTAGCATTGTCATTTATATATGTAGATACATATGTAAATGTAGCTGGATAACTTCAAATTGATTTTTTGTATAATATCTGGAGAATATGCAAAAATGTATTTAAGGAAAAAAAAACTTTTTCGTAGGCCTAAGTAACCTCCATTACAGACTGCGTGAGATCTAATCCATCACTTTACTGCACATCATTAATTCACGTTGCTTCACTTGTACACGTTTTTTAAAAAAGTGGCGTTTATGGTATACGAGAAGTAGCTTAATTTATGGTACAATGACAGGTTCCCCTTCCTGCATACAGTATTTAAAAAAAAATGTTTGCTTTTGAGGTGCAGCAGCAACGGCTGCCTACATGTCGCCGAGCAGGATAATCATAGCAATTTTGCTAAAACAAAATGAATGAGCAAACTAGGCGATAACCGTTCCAACCACTGCAATTTTTTCGCGACACGCTCTTTTAAACTAAGGAGCTCAGAAGTAAAAAAGACACTTTCAACTTGCGCTGGAAGAAAAAATGGGCATGGCCATGTTATAAACAACACATAAATTTTAAAACATTTAATTATTTTCTTCTAAACGCAAAGCGACGTTGTGGCTGAGTGGTTAGAGGTGCGTACTACCACTCCAAAGGACCTGGGTTCGAACCCTGGACCGAGCAAACATATAAACTAGTTTTTGGGCCAAAACTCAAAACTTACATATGTTCATATATTTCTATACTTGTAGCTGAAATAAGGTAGCAAACACTGCAAAAAAAGTAAAAGCAGTAATTTGTTTATTTTCGAACTCCAATTAGGTGTTCTGACAGAACTCCCCTCAAACCATGGGTGCGGAGTCGAAGGATCTTTTCACCGGAGCATCGTCATCCATGCGTACAATATGTCCAAGCCAGCAATCGCTGTATTTTTATGCGCTTAATTATGTCTATGTCGTTAAAAAGCTCATACAGTTCGTCATTCCATCTTTACCGATACCCGTCATCCACGAAAACAGGGCCGTAGATCTTGCGCAGAATAGTTCTCTCGAAAGCCCCTAAAGCCTTTTCATCTTTGTTCGACATCGTCCAAGTTTCTGCGCCATACAAAAGGACGGGCATGATGAGAGATTGCAGAGCGTGATTTTCGTTCGTCGAGAGAGGACTCTGCTTTTCAATTGCCTACCGAGCCCAAAGTAGCATCTGTTGGCAAGAGTTATTCTTCGCTTGATCTCCAGGCTGACGTTGTTGGTGGTGTTTATGCGGGATCCTAGGTAGACAGAGTCCTTCACTACTTCAAAGTCATATCTGCCAACAGTGACATGTGTCCCGAAACGCGTGGACTCTTTATATGTTGCCAGGAGGTCCTTTGTCTTGCCCTAGTTCACCGCTAGACCAACCTCTTTAGCTTCTTTTTCTAAACTGGAAAATGCTGCGGTTACGTCCCTTTATTTCAGACCTACGATATCGATATCATCTGCATACGCCAGCAGCATCGTTCTTTTGCCATATATGTATGGTGCCGCTGCAATTCAGAATGGCAGCTTGGCAGCCATACATACGGTGGTAAACAAATTGTAGCCGAAACACTTTTTGCCAAGTTCTAACGTATTATATTTGTTGTTATTGAACGTTTGTTATTTTTTTTTTATAAAAATATAGTTCTTTGTTTAACAAAACCCGTGTAAATCTATGTTTCCAAATTTGTGCCATATTGAAAAAAAATTCAACAAACTTTCGTACAAATTTTTGAAAAACTTTAGAAAAATTCTAGAAAACCAATCGAAATTTTTAGCCATTTGAAACTTGTACTTTATTCTACTAGAATTCAATGGATACAAAACTGCATACTCAGAAATTAATTAAAAACCTCTAAATTCTAACGAAAATTTGTTGATTGTTTTTTTTAATTGCATAAATTTTTAAGGCAGTGTCACTCGATTGGTACCTTTTTACAGATCTGAACATTTTTATATTGGGCTATTGGTAAAAAAATGGAAATTTTTTTTTGTGTAGTCAAAAGATTGGTACATTACAGCGATGTTCTATTGAAAAATTTCAACAAATTAATTTTCGTGATTGGGATAAAGAAAAATACTTTGGGTGTTCACACAATTGGGATACGATTTGCACCAAATTTTGGCAAATACCCAATCGTGTGACACTGACTTTAAACATGTACTTATACGGATGGTTTTAAAGAATGTAATATAAAAAAACTAACCAAAATTAAATAACAGCAAAATAATATTTTAAAACTTGTGAAAATTTGGTGCGGCTATAATTTGTTCGACTAATAAACTAAAAAAAAATTTACTATGATTACTCGGCCGTGCTATTATAGTAGCACAATGCCACTAAGCGCATTTTAAAATTTTCAGGCAATAGCCTCATGCAATTATCGATTATATTTTTTGTTGTTTTTGTGAAATACGTATTTCATTTTTATCAGTATTTTTCTTTTAATCAAAATATGTTGAAATACAAGTGAAACTAAAAAAAAAATTTGCCAACAGCCCTTGATCGGGTAAAACCCGAGTCATTCCGGTACGTAGAACCGGCTGTCGTGGGAATGGTTCCACTGCTCGCATATGTCGGTTTCTTGAAGAGTGATCTCTGAGAGCAGGTGTGAGAGTCGAGTAGCGAAAGCGCTGGATGTCTGTTGTGATTGCAGCTTTTCGACGTTAAGCTTTCCTTGCATATCCGGGCGCACATTTTTTGCTGCACAGAGGCGGGTGCGTATCTTGGCTGCAACAAGCTAGTGGTCCGAGTCGATATTTGGGCCTCGGAGTGTGCGTACGTCTAAAACACTGGAAGCGTGCCTTCCGTCTATCACAACATGATCGATTTGGTTTCTCGTTTTTCGATCCGGAGAGCTACGTAGCTTGATGGATCTTTTTATGCTTGAACCTAGTAATGCATACTACCATGTTGCGGGCCCCGGCGAAGTCGATCAGCCTGAATCCGTTGTCGGACGTTTGGTCGTGGAGGCTGAATTTTCCGACGGTGGTTCCAAAGATCCCTTCCTTGCCCACCCTGGCATTGAAGTCGCCAAGCACGATTTTGATATCATTACGGGGCAGCGCTCGTACGTGCGTTCCAAGCGCTCATAGAAGAGGTCCTTGGATGCCTCATCCTTCTCTTCAGTCGGGGCAGGGCGCAGATGATCGAGATTTGAAGAATCTCGCTTTGACGCGGATTGTGGCTAGACGCTCGTCCACCGGGGTCAACGACAGTACTCGGCGACGGAGTCTCTCTACCACCACAAATCCAACTCCGAATTTGCGCTCCTTTACATGGCAGCTGTAGTAGACGTTGCAAGGCCCCAGACATTGCTTGCCTTGCCCCGTCCAACGCATTTCTTGGATGGCGGTGATGTCAGCTTTTGTCCTTATGAGGACACCAACCAGCCGGGCAGAGGCACCTTCCCCATTAAGGGTCCGGACATTCCAGGTGCATGCCCTCAAATCGTAGTCTTTTAAACGTTTGCCGTGGTCGTCATCAAAAGGGTGGGGTCTCATCCGAGACTTTGCCTTGCTTCTTCACTGGAAGTGGTTTTTACGTGGCGGGTCCCAAACCCAGCGCACAACCCATTGCTGGGACGGGGTCGGCTTCGCAACCAAATACACGTTTATATAGCCAGCCGCTTGCTCCAAGCAGACACCCTAACATAACATAAAATAATGTCAGGAGCAGATAATAATGTACCTTTGTACTATTTAGCATGTCATTGGTCGGTAACAAGAGCAACTTAAATTTAAATCTATTAAATACATCTAGCGTTTCCCAGTCCTTTGCTCACACACGCGGCAATAACTTTTTTTTTCTATTCGAAACAGTAAGAGTCGCTCCTTTCTGAAATCCTTATTAAATGAGCAATTTTTTGTGTAATGTAAAGTTATAGCTTAGTACATTTTTTTTCACCACAGATAGTCAAAGTTGGGGAATAAAATATCAAAAAGTTAAAAATCCCAAAATAGTCCTAATTTTAAGATGGTTCCTTCATATATTTTAACTACATTGCATTTGAGTATGGAGAAGCAACTATCTGGAAGTATTTTACATAAAAAATTTACGAAGTATAGCCTGGTTTGTAGATGTAGTTAAAGAAAATACATGAAAAGGCACGATTTTTTTTTTTCAAAAAAATGTAAATAATTCAAAAACGGTGACACTTTTACCTTAAAATTTTTTGTTTATCAGAGAGCTCACCCCCACCTACCTTCCCCTAAAGCTTTGGGCGTTACTTCTGGGACACCCTGTATATAAAAATGAAATGTTTTTCGTATGACGGCGATGCCTGACCAAACGGCTGAACCGATTTTAATTCTGTAAAAAGTACTTTTTTGGACGTTCTGTGTGGAACATTTTTCGATTTAAAAAAATTTGAAATTTTTTGTTGTTGTCGCCGAAAAATTAAGAATGCCGAGACGTCACGATTTCACAACTTCATAGAGTTTTCTGTACATTAAATGTCACTAAACTACTAAACGTCTGGACCGATTTGGTTCGTATTTGGAACATATATCAGTACCATGAAAAGAAATATTTCTACCAAAAATTTGCTCGCTAGGTGGCGCTGGGGTCAGGATATTCCTAAAAATTGCATTTACTTCCCGATTTGGCTCATATTTTGAACATAAGTTAGCCAATTGAAAAGGGATATTTGGACTAAAAAATTACACGATAGGGGGCGCTGGGGTCGGGATATTCTCAAAAATCATTTTACGCTAAGAGAAGGATAGATATCTACCATATATTTGTGGACGAATGTATGTATGTATGTATGTGCCAGGTTGCAGCCTAACCGGACGGACAGAATCGAACGAAATTTGGACAGAGTATTGCCATGACACCTGGGCCTATATTAGGGAGAAAAAAATCGGCATTCGACAAGGGGGCGTGGCACCTCTCATAGGCGTGGAATATTTATCAGCTATAACTACGAAACCATAAGCCACATGAACTTGAAGTTTGGTATACAGGCGTATCTACGGAAAGTGCTTATAAGAAGGTATATATGAAGGAGTTCGTAAAAGGAGGCGTGGCCCGCCACACCCCGTAGTAGTGGAATTTTTTATCAGCTATAAATTCGAAAGCATAAGTCACATGAACTTTAAATTTGGTATGCAGGCTTAGCTACGGTAGGTGCTTATAGTAGGCTGTAAATAAATGAATTTGTAAAAGGGGGCGTGGCACATCCCATAGGCGTGGAATTTTTTATCAGCTATAACTTCGGAAGCATAAGCCCAACGAGCTTGAAATTTGGTATGCAGGTATAGATATGGTAGGCGCTTATAAAAAGATATATATAAGTGAGTTTTTAAAAGGAGACGTGGCACATCCCATAGGCGTGGAAGTTTTTAACAGCTATAACTTTAAAATCATAAGCCACATGAAATTTAAATTTCGTATGCAGACATATCTTTGGTAGGTGTTTATAGTAAGATATATAGTAATACGTTTATAAAAGGGGACGTGTCACATCCCATAGGCGGGGAATTTTTAACCAGCCATAAATTGGGAACCATAAGTCACATGAACCTGAAATTTGGAAGCAGACATATGTATGGGAGGTGTTTAGAATAAAGTATATATAAATGTGTTTGTAAAAGGGGGATAAATATGTATTCAACTATTAGACAACTCGGATATTTAAAACTGTGTTTTTTGAAACCTTACAGTCTTTAGACCATCTTGAAATGGAAAGATTAAATCCTTTTATTGATCCCGCGATGCTGTTAAACGAAACATGTGCATGTATAATGAATAAAACTTTTTCTGATATAAGCATTCTACAGGAAAAATGCAGCTATACTAAGGGCCGGTTACTCAATGTTTGATTAACACTAATCTCCGGTTAAACATAGTTATCGACGTTACCGACTGCCTGTTGTATGCATGGAGTCGAAGAGGTCGACAACGATGTTTAACCGCCGATTAGTGTTAACCAAACATTGAGTAACCGGCGCTAAAACAGCTAAGCGAATATGAAGCTAAACGGAATGTACCATAGCGGACTAATTTTAATTTAAAAATTCTATCATTACCTTAATCCAGCTAATATTAATAATGGAACAAGATTTTTAGTACAGAAAGTGGTGATCAATATATATTAGTTAAAGTACGATAAATCTTAAAGTATGGCTTATAAGGATGCCATAATTTAGAATGAAAAGAAAACAGTTTTTCTGCTCTAATTTATGCTGATCTGAATATTTGTATTACTGTTTTATATTTTGATTTAATTACGTCAAGGATTTCGTCGGGATAACAACACTGTGTGATTTCTAAAGTTATACATCTAGTGAAGCACAAAAAAATAGGGAGTATACCTCTCAAAACTGGACTTATGGTCTAAAAACGCATTTTTCATATGCTGAGACTTATAATTCGCAACATAATTTCTGTTTATCTTATGAAAAATATATACAGTGCGTACACCGCAACCCTCAATACGTCCAATTCCTTGATTAATGCACGTCTCTAAAACTAAACACTATAACGTTAATAAGAGAAACTGTAAAACAATGTTACCTCAATACCTACAACATTTATTTGTTTATGCATGCCACACACACAAAATTTTATTTTTTTGCATTTCTTTGATTTACCAGTATTCTCGAAAAACTAAAAAGTGGCGTTTCAGTTAAAGTGATGAGTTTAAAATAAACAAATCAACTGTTATAAGAATAAGTCAAAATGAAAGCAGAAGCAAAGATAATAAAGTAATGTAAAAAAAATATTTTTCTAAAAATAAGCTTTTATTTCACATGTTTAATCAAAGGAATAAAATAAAGTAGTGAAACAAAAGATTTTTAGGCAAGAAAATTTTGTCAAAACTGCACTAAAATGAATAAAATAAAATAAGTTAAGGTCTCGTTAAAGTTACTAAAAGCCATTTAGTGAAAGGAGTTATTCAAACTCTAATGAAAATTACTAACAATTTGTACTAATTTACTTCGTTTTTTAAAAAGCTTGTCGCGCGAATAGCAAACCGGCATTTAAATATCTGCATACATACATATAAATACATACATACCTAACCAATTATGCATGTACGCTGAATTCGCCGACAAGCTTTTTTAAAAACGAAGTAAATTAGTACAAATTGTTAGTAATTTTCATTAGAGTTTGAATAACTCCTTTCACTAAATGGCTTTTAGTAACTTTAACGAGACCTTAACTTATTTTATTTTATTCATTTTAGTGCAGTTTTGACAAAATTTTCTTGCTAAAAAATCTTTTGTTTCACTACTTTATTTTATTCCTTTGATTAACCCTTCGATTTGTGAGAAGGTCCCTAGGGACCTTTTCGTATTTCATGTGCCTATATCTTTTTGTTCAATGCATTTTTGAAAAGAATTTATACATGTATTCCAAGAATAAATTAAG
>NW_023458568.1:18799822-18800798 GCF_013731165.1 Rhagoletis pomonella | reverse complement strand
GAGATTTCAACATATATAGTACGGGGATTAGTGACAAGGTCCCTAGGAACCTTGTACAATTTTAGAAGAAATAACAAGTTACTTGTCTTCATGTTTTGATTTTTTTTCACTTGTTCTTCAAATTATTTCATTCCTAATATATATGCAGGACGTTAATTTAATCAAAAGACAACATAAATACCAAAGAAGTTGCACATGTACAGTCGAAACATCGAGCAACTCTTTGTAGGTCCCTAAGGACCTTCTCACGAATCTAACGTCATCGGCACTGTCACTCATCGGAGGGTTAAACATGTTAAATAAAAGCTTATTTTTAAAAAAATATTTTTTTTACATTACTTTATTTTCTAATTTTTACAGGCTAACCTAATATTCACGCACGCCGCCAATTTATTGTCAAAAATTCCTCATGCACATGCAATTGTATGAGATCAACCGAAATTGAACGGCGTGCGTATGAAGCTAACTCAATTTCCAATTTTTGTTCTGCGTGACATTTTGATTTGACGTTTCGCTCAATGAAATCAAATGCAAACGCATGCAAGTCAATTTCGGGTGACGCAAAAAAACAAATTATATATTATATTTTATGTACAAAATTTTGCAATAGATATTAAAATAATTCAACTTGCAATGAAAGAGAACAGAAGACTATGCAAGCAAAATGTTTGCTTACGTTTTGTATAAACATACATATGTACATACATACATAGCAGCAGTTAATTTCATTTTAAGAAATGGCGTGTCGTCCACTTCCGCTGTAGCATGGCATATATTTAGGCGCAATATTAAAGTTCTTTTGGCGGGGAAACTTCTCGAGTCTTCTAATTGTATCTCCTTGATATGATGACTACAACGAGGTTCATATCTAGACTAGGTTGATATCTAGAATTTGCCATAAATAGCTTTGCTCTGGTTTTACGTTCTTTGGCAAATTACGCTCTGTTAGCCATACATTTTACTAATTTTTGACCGA
>NW_023458568.1:18766233-18784822 GCF_013731165.1 Rhagoletis pomonella | reverse complement strand
AGCGATGGCAGGTGAGCCACTCATAGTTGTCATGTTGGTTGAGTTATTTTGTAGCAAATCAATTATGTTTGTTGTTTGTGTTCGGTATTGGCTAGTCAGAGTATTTAAGTCATACTCAAGACCTTACGTCCTCTGCATCGAGTGACCTTACTCTAAAGGTGAGCGCTGGTCACTCATTTATTCACGTGTTATATTCGCTTCAGTTTTTTATAAAACTTTAATTTGAAAAAATAACACTCTCGAGCTTTAATAAATTTATTTTTACGTTTTCTTAATGTTTATTTGGTTTCTGGAGTTGCGCTTTTTAATTGTTGTTATCAAAATTACATACTAAATTAGAAATTAACTTCGACTTCTAATTCACATGTGCACTTGCTAACTCTCTCACAGCAACCTTTTTCAAATATGAAAATATAATTGTCAAACGAAAGAGTTTTGAGAAAGCTTAGGATTTTCCACACTGAGAAAAGAGTTTATTTACATCAACTAAATATGTTTACCTCAACGCATGATTTGGTTATAGTTACATTATTTGGTTATATTTACCAAATCATGTGTTGAGAGAAATATATTTAGCTGACTTTTTTCTGGGTGCACTTATTTGAAGTTTCATATCTTTCTAAATATGAGCTTACCATACGAAAGCATTTTTTTGTGAAGATAATCAGATCTGCACCGCTCTTTCGAATTTCAAAAATTACATGTTAAATTAATAGGGCTCGGCCTGTGCCTGTTAAATAATTTTTTAAATTTGAAGTGAGAACTTAGTTAACCAGTACTGGGCAATTTCAAATTGTATGAAACTTTTGACGAAATTTGGCATATGGATTGCTTTTAACCTGGGCCGAAGGAAATAAGCACGAAAAAATTAGTTTTAAGCGCTTAGATAAGCACTAAAACATTGGTAAATATGCTTGCAAATATGCCCGAAAAAACAACCAGAAATATATGTATGTACAGTTTAATGTTTTGTTTTTACAAGCTTTTATTTAACTTGGTCATTCCGCGGAAATATCCAATCGATTTTAAACTCACTTCCCGACAAGGTAGAGACTTGAAATTTTCAGCATAGTTCTAATCACGATGACAATGCAATTTAAAATATAAATGAATTCCCTAAATGGTCCAGGGGTCTTGATACAAAGGCGGTCAAAACATAGTAAAATTTATGGCTAACAGAGCGTAATTTGCCAAAGAACATAAAAACGCTATAAATTTGTTAAAGCTGCCGGCGGTAGTAAATAATAAGTATAGTTTCAGGCGCTAATAGGAGAAATACCGGAAATTAGCTTCAACAGTGTTTAAAATTGCCAAACTGTTAACTTTTAGGGACTTCTGTTAAGAATAGAATTACATTATTTGGTTTCCTCACACAGGGAGTTAGTGAAACACAGAGATACAATAAAAGCCACGCATAATTCACATGCATGCATCTCAAAAGTGTACATATACATAGGTAATTCTACTATCCCGCAGGCGAAAAAGTTTAGTTAGTACGATCAGGGCTGCCAACTATACTTAGCTATGAAGTGCCATATTGCCACAAGTTAGAGCAGCGCTGTCTTCGACTATGCCGAAGGCTTCATACCTTTCATGAGCATCTGAAAATTTTACTTTAACAGATTATTGCATTTCAAAAAATTTATATATTCACAGCATACATAGATAGATGAGATACATATGTATATGAAAAAATTATTTCTAAACAATCAGAGGTATGGAAGATATAAGGTATTATATAGCACCAATCTAAGTGATTTTCGCTGCTGTGTGATCGGTATGTAAACCGGTAACACAACTTAATGGGTTTAGCTTCCTACATAAAAGAGATTTGAATATCTCTGGTACCTGAACAATCAGTGGTATAAGAGATAAAGCTTATACAGCATAGATTTTGACGATTTTCTCAGTAGACTTTGTATTATAATTTATAAAATAGCTTACGAAATTGATTTTAGCTGTCCAAATAAAGGAGGTTTACAGTAAAACCCCATATCTGAACAATCAGTTGTATGGATGCAATAAATAGGTTATAGTGACCCGATATTTGTTAATTTTACTGTAAACTTTCTTGATAATGAGTGAAAATAGTCATGGAGGCTATGGGTTATAGCGACCCGATCTTCGCCATTTTCACTGTAATTATTTTTTTGATAACGGGTGGAAATATTGCGAAATTTCATGTTCCCAGCTGCATATAAGGAGGAGTTATAACAAAAAATCGCATATCTGAACAGTCAGTTGTAAGGGAGCTATGTGTAAAAGTGACCCGATCTTATTTATTTTCACTGTAAGTACTCTGTTGTTAATGGGTGTAAGTATTGCAAAATTTCATGTTCCTAGCTGCATAAATGGAGGAGTTATAACGAAAATTCTCATAACTGAACAATCAGGTGTATGGGAGATATATGTTATAGCGACCCCATCTTTGTTATTTTCACTGTAAGTATTCTGTTATTAACGAGTGAAAACGGTGCGAATTTTCATGTTCCTAGCTGCATAAATGAAGAACTAATGGCAAAAAATATCATATCTGAACAATCAGTTGTATGGAGGCTATAGGTTATAGCGACCCGATCTTCGCCATTTTCACTGAAAGTATTCTTTTGATATTGAATGACAACAGTGAAAAATTTTATGTTCCTAGCTACTTAAATGGAGGAGTTATAACGAAAAATCTTATATCTGAACAATCAGTTGTATGGGAGCTATAGGTTATAGTGACCCGATATTTGTAATTTTCACTCTACGTTTTCTGTTGATAATGGGTGGAAGTACTGCAAAATTTCATGTTCCTAGCTGCATAAATGGAGAAGTTATAACGAAAAATCTCAAATCTGAACAATCAGTTGTATGGAAGTTATATGCTATAGTAGTCCGATTCTTCCAGTTCCGACAGATGGTTAATACGTTATAAAAATACACCCACCTAACAAATTTCATCCGGATATCTCGATAACTGAGAGACTAGATTGCATACAAACAGCGGACAGACAGACAGACGGACAGACGGACATGGCTGAATCGACTCAGCTCGCCGCTCTGATCATTTAAGTATACATTTTAATGGGTCTATATCTTCTTATTCTGGTACTTACAAACATCGGATTATTTCATGCTCATGAAAGGTATAAAAAGTGCCAAAATGTGCCAAATAGAAAAATAAAAGTGCCAAAAAAGGTGTAATTCTTTTTATTTCATTTAACAGATTCTTATGTGACAACCAGTGTTTCCGCGAATCATTTTTAGTGGTAGCCAAATTCCTTTAAAAAAAGGGCTAAAAAAGAGCTAAAAAAATTCGTTGTGGCTAAAAATGGTAGCTACAATTTTTTACTTACATATACATATGTAAGTATACACGCAAACATTTTCAATAAGTAATGGTATAGAAAAACAATGAACTCTGGAAAGAGCTAATATTTTATCCAACCAAAAACCTTTTTGTATAAAAGGGGAAATATACCACACCAGCTTGCTGGCTCCATCAAGTGATTGTACCATCAGGCTCGAAGCATATTACTTACCAGCATGATGGTGCAATATTTATTTTAAATGAGCAATATTTATCTCAAATATTCATTACAATATTTATTTACAAATGATGTCGAAGATCGAAACGATTAGAGCCGAAATTTCATAATTTTTCTACCATTTTGTTAAACATTGTTTTTTTTTTTTTAATTCACAACTGCAATATCGTGAACTTAATCTTCTTCTTTTTACTTAGGAAATTGAGCTAATTTCACCACTCACAACACCAACAGGCTGGTACAATCATAAACTTTTCAAATAGTTTTTGAAGTCGCACCATAAGCTGGTACAATCTCACCACAAGAACATACACGGTCAATCGACTTGATGGGCCATTTATCAAATTAAGCATATTAAGGGCCGTAAACTTATCTATTTTAAACTATAATTAAATCGTTAATAGATAAGTTAACAACCCTAACAATAGAGTGGTCCAAAAAAATAAAGTCGGAGTTTTAATGCCGGCACATCCTAGGATTGATCTATATCGAAAAAATATACCCCTATTTTTTATTTTGAAATCAAAAAATATTTAGGGAGTGCTTAAAGCGCTCAAAGTTTTCAATGTATTTTATATGGAGAAAAAACAATTTTTCTTTGAAATGGTATAAAACTCTTGAAAATCAATATTTTTCGAACGGAAAACTGTGGTTCTCTTCAGGAGACTTCCAGTATTAATATCCAATTGTTTATTTAACCATTTTTTATGATTAATGATTTTTTATTGGTCCCACATTGCAGTTTTCCGATCGAAAAATATTGATTTTCATGAATTCTACACTATTTCTACGAAAAGTTGTTTTTTTTTCATATAAAATACATGGAAAACTTTGAGCGCTTTGAGCACTACCTAAATTATTTTTTATTTCAAAATAAAAAATATGGGTATATTTTTTTACGGTATATAACAATCCTGGGGGGTGGCGGCATTGAAAATCCGATCTTATTTTTTTTACATACATTTTTGGACCACTTTACCTAACACTTTTACAGTATGTACATATGTATAAAAACGTAAGGAACATACAATACATATATGTATATATATGAGTATTTCTCGGTTTAAAAATTCATCTCTTACATATATGAAAAAATGAGATCAAATTAAGCATATACAACTTTTTCATGCCAAGTATGAATAAATTCTCCAAAGGGCTAAAAAAAGGGCTAGGGGCAATTTTAAATTTATGTGGCCAAAAAAAGTATGTGGTAGCTAAATTTAGCCACCAAAGGGCTAAAACGGCAACACTGGTGACAACCCTCATGCAACGCTAAGTATGCATAACTGGGCTATTAGGGCCCGTTGATCAATGTCTGATTTACGCTAGGCGAACATTGCATCCGATAAGCCGACCGATTTCGGCCGAACAATTTGACCGTCCGAACTGATGCGCACACTTAGGGCCATTTGCTCAAGGCCTGGTTCACACTAATCATCGGTTAAAATCGTTATCGACGTTTTCGACTCCATGCATATGACACGGTGTCGGTAACGTCGATAACGATGTTTAACCGGGGATTAGTGTCAACCAGAGTTTGAGCAACCGGCCTTTAACCAGATTATTTGCCGACCGCGTTTGTACGCACAAATCTAGTTTTGATTTCAATTTTGTAAGCAGTGAAATATTTTGATAAATTTTAATTGACATACTCTAAACATGTGAGAAAAAATATGTGATTTTATAAGTAATTTTTTTGTTTTGCACCCAATTAGTTAAATTTTCGCAGTCCATTTTATTACTTTTCACCTGACATCCGACGAGAAAAACAAACATGTCAACGGCCGATGTCGGTTCGGTTATCAGTTTATGTGTGAGAGCGCTCATATAATCACAAGTGTTTATTCACATCGCCCGCAATCGGCCGATACCGGCTGCAGCGTGCGCGTAGCGTAACACAAATCGGAGGTAGAAGCTCCGATTAAATACAACAAATGCTTTATCGATCACATGTTATATGCATGATGTCGAAATGGTCGGTCTTCCAGGCTGAGGTAATTGCAATACTCAAGGCCATGGACTACGTGGTGGAACATATGTGGAGGGGAAGGAGTTTACGTGACTGCAGTGACAACCAAGCTGCACTTAAGGCATTGACCAGCCCTCTATTTAAGTATTCCAAACTAGTTCGGCAATGCAAGTCTCGACTAAAATATGATGGTGAACATAACGAGGTTGTTTTACTCTGGGTGCCAGGTCACTCTGGAGCACCTGGTTATGAGACATCTGATCATTTGGCCAGAGTTGGCTCAGACCAGGCATTCCTCGGTCCGCAACCAGTTTCAGCACTCCCACCTTCGGCAATCGAAGCCACCATCAGAATCTGGATGAACACTTCGCTCAGAAATGACTGAGAGGCATCGAGGGGATGCAGGTGGGCAAAACTCATGTTGCCTTCAATCTCACAAGGTCTATCTAATTTTTTGCTCTCACTGAGCAGAAGACACTGCAGACAACTTGCTGGACTGCTGACTGGTCACTTCACGTGGCACAAACACCTGACCTTGAAGAAGATGAGACAGTGGAACACTTTTTGTGTTTCTTGCTTGCTTGCTTATTTGTCATCGATTTTTTTAAACTCGTTCTTTTCTCTGTTGTCAGTTTCTGTATTAAAAGTTTGGCGTAAAAAGCTTGGCCGTTTTGATGTTTTAAGTTTTGTATTTTAAAAATGTGATAAATATTTTCCGCCTCACTTTAAAACTCGGAGCGATAAAAATAAAAATGATGCCATTAACACAAATAAACTATTTTACATATACTCCACGTGCAAAGTCATCAGTGAGCCGAACATTTGATGAGTTTATGGAGAAGATAATGTAAATAACGCTAACGCTCGCAGTGCTCTTAAAAAATATAACTCTTCCGAGAACACAAGAAAATATTTTACTTATATTTTGGCCACTCTGAGTTTAGTTTTTGAATTCACCCGCGATGCAAATTTACATTGTTAGATCTAATTTTCACATTTAATTTTTTACGAGCTTTGGGAATATTTAGTAATGTATCAGCAGGGGGTCCACCGAAACCAGTAAATTTTTGAAAGGGGTCTACGAGAAAAAAAGTTTGGGAACCTCTGATTTAAAGCAACAAAATAAAATCTTTATAGGAGCTGTTTTCATTATAAAGGCTTGCTCAAGCAGCAGCGGTATGGTACCGCGCGGTATAACTCCGTATGGCATGTTTGCTCATGTATGGATATATGTACTTTAGACTGCATCACCAAAAAAGTCTACCATCTATTATATTTTAAGACGTCTACCAAAATATTTCGGAGAAATATTAAGATCTAAGCGAGCTGGACCGATTTGAAAATACCTCCAAAAATGGATTTTTTTATGAATAAAAATAGTTTATTATAGAACTTTTTGAAAAAAGTCCCCTCAGTTGGCAAAATAGATAAGGCTTAAAAAATCTGCATAAAAATATTTAAAAATCTTTTCAACGGAATCGTAATGAGATTTTTGATGCTACTTTTTTTACTTTTTTCAATTATTCATTTACGAAAAACTTAAATAACTGGGCCAAAACTATTCTGATTTAGACTTATGGGAGGTATTTTCCCGCTATTTTTATTTATGTGCAAAAAAAGTCATTCGTGTCCCAATTTTTTTTTATTAAAAACCAACACATCTTAATTCAACTTTGAATGGCGTTCGTTCATCCTACCTTTCTCTTTCATCCTTTGAATGAGCTTATTAGCAAAGAAATAAAAAAGGTGAGAATATGCCTTTCCAGTGATACCTCACAAGTCTAAATCGGAAGAGTTTAGGTTCAGTTATTCAAGTTTTTCTTATACCAATCTTTGAAAAAAGTTAAAAAACTGCATCATTATTCCGTTAATTTTATTTTTTTATTTTTTTTATGTAAATTTTTTAAACCTAAACCGTTTTGTCATTTGAGGGGATTTTTCAAAAAACATCTTTAAGAAACTATTTTTATTCATAAAAAACTCCATTTTTGGAGGTATTTTCAAATCGGTCCAGCTCGCTTAAATCTTAATATTTCCTTAATATTTTTCCGAAATATTTTGGCAGACGTCTTAAAATATAATAGATTTTATAATAGATTGTATGGGGAGTGATGCAGTCTAATGTACATACATACATTTGTATGTAGTTAACTTACATACATATGCCTCCACAGAATGCTAATATCGTCGTTTAAAGTGCAAAACCGCGTATCAACAAAATCCAAAACCGCGTATCAGCAAAATGCAAAACCGCGTATGTGAAGTTGTAGAAATTCGTTTCTAGAGCGTAAAAACACTCATATTTCAAAATGGTTCTCTTTGCAGAATGACGATAGGCGGTTTTGTACATTAAACAACGATATGTATTTTTGCAATACTTGAAATAACTACTACTTCGTTCGAAAGCAGGTATGCTTTTCTTATATAAGTGTGTATAAATTTCCAAATAATTTGCAAAAATGTCCAAATACAGAAAAAACATAAAACCTAAATGTATGCTATGTTGCACTTATGTTAGCTTTAAATTTTAGCGTTTTCACAGCTCCCTATGTTTGTCTTCATCTTAAGCAGGGATCACTCGATTTGTACATTTTGGTAAGTACAGAGTTGTTCGGAAATTGTTTAATTGAGCTGAACTAAAATTTCTAATTGCTCAGCCCAAACAGATGATGGAAGAGATTTACGCCGCTTATAATAAATATACTATGCTCATAAATGGATAGTCAGCCCTTAATAAAAATATTATGTGCTGGTTATATAAAATAAAACTATAAAGTTCAAAATAAAATAATTTAAAAAGATATTTTTTAAAAACAAGCTTTTATTTAACATGTGCAAAGGAATAAAATAAAGTAGTGTAACATAGGATTTTTTAGCAAAATTTTGTTAAAACTGCACTAAAATGAATAAAATAAAATAAGTTAAGCTTTCGTTAAAGTTACTAAAGGACAAATAGTGAAAGGAGTTACTCAAACTCTAATGAAAATTACTAACAATTTGTAGTGATTTACTTCGTTTTTAAAAAAGCTTGTCGGCGAATTAAGCGTACATGCATAATTGGTTAGGTATATGTATGTATGCTGATATGTAAATGCCGGTTCGCTAGGCGCGCGACAAACTTTTTTAAAAACGAAGTGAATCAGTACAAATTGTTAGTAATTTTCATTAGAGTTTGAGTAACTCCTTTCACTATTTGTCTTTTAGTAACTTTAACGAAAGCTTAACTTATTTTATTTTATTCATTGTATCTTTTGTTACACTACTTTATTTTATTCCTTTGATTGCACATGTTAAATAAGAGCTTGTTTTTACAAAATATTTTTTTTACATTATTTTATTTTTTTATTCAGTTTATTTCAAGTATTGAAAACCTACAATGGACAATCAAGTGTCGCTTGATATTCTAAAATAATGGTCGCGCTGGTCGTTTTAATTTTGTTTTTTAATATTCGTTATTCTCCATTTGAGATAAATTGTTTTCAATCTCTTCAATAACACCAATGGGCAAGAAAAGTTTATTGAGCTAAGTTTTCTTAAGCAGTACGAAGTTCTTAAGAAATTTGCTACGCTTTCTACTACTGTTTGCTAAAGTTTGTTTGTGACGAGTACAAGGCACCCTTGTTTTCAACAGAAAAATAAATATGCCCGTTCCATTATTTCGTAAGGAAAATGTGAAACACCAGGCTGTAAAATATCAGATGGCAAAACTCCTAGGACACTGCTATTCACACACACGAAATAATAGCAATTTATTTCTTGACCATTGACATAAAAGGCCCGCTCTTAGCTTTATACATTGAAATAAGCATGATCTTTAAAATGAAGCTGTGAAACCCTGAATAAGCAAAATAAGCAATTTCAAGCAAAAGCTTAATCTTTTCGGCCCTGCTTATAACCCTAACATTTTCAATATTTTTTAGGTCTTTGAAGAGGGTTGACACCTATTAAAAAAGCTAAATTCACGTCCCTTTCTTTTTGCTTTAAAACAATCTCCCGAACAATCATTTTTATTTAGTGGGAATACTACCGTAATCGATAATGAAATTTAAATTTTTGCAAAATCATGATTTTGACACCTTGTTTATTAAAAGCAGTCGTATAAATTGGAGTTTTGCCCGCGACTGGGCAAGAAACCGAAATTGTTATTATTCCCACTTCCGGATTTATGCAATTATCCTCTGTCTTAAACAAGGATTTTTAGTATGAGTTCAATCCATTGGATTTGCATAAGGTATGCTCCGTTACAGCTTAACATTCACACTAATTTTTGCATGAAATGAAAAACACCGGTGCACAGTTTTAAGCAGTTAAATTGTTTATATTAAAGCGTCATTTCCTAACAATGAGTTAATTTTTAGCTACTGTAGGAGCTTGGTCTCACTCGTTGTCCTACAGGGATGTACTTCCGTTGGCAAACAATACTTTCCGGCAGTACACGCGCAATTAATGCACGCGATTTTAAACAGGACACAAATATATATACACCATTAAACACATTTGTGTATATAAATACATGTGTATGTATCTATGTATATTTTTTATATAGGTACATACACATATTATTTTTTTATCAACAATTTTCGTTTACTGTCGCAACTATTTTAAAGTCAGTATGCTCTTTTTAAGTGTGTTCGACGCATTTGCGCCACGCTAACGCCTATTTATGACCTAAAACACACCTACTGCTCGTCCAAGACAACTCGGTTTCTCATCCGCCATGTCGTCCATTTGAGGCAATGCTTATTTCTCATCACTCACCCTCAGCCACTAAACCATTGTTTGCACTTCTAACGGAATGACAATGAATGACTGGGATAAAAGTCAGTACATACAAAAAATGCGTGCTAAGCAGAAAAAAAGCACGAAGTGGCAAAAAAAGATAAAAGAGACAAGTGAAACGACGTAAACATGTTATTGCGACTCATAAACGCAAAACGACGAAAGCAACAATGGGTAGGCCAGTGACACAGTAGCGCAGGCGAAGCAACAATTTCTTAGCGCATATGTACATATGTACACAATATGTGACTACTTCGACATCGGGGGTCGTATGTGAGAGAAGGTTGTATAATACAACTTGTATTCAAATGCTTATATTACCTTATTTTCCAGTTGACTGCTGTCTGGTAATTATTAGCAGCACCATAGTTCGGCCGCGGATACGGTGCACAGCGGACGTGTCCTGTTCTGAGTGTTTTTCATCCAGCGCCCAGCGATGTAGCGAGACGGGTTGAGGCATTGAAGCTAACGAAGTACAAAGCGCATAAAACGTGCATATACGGAAAACTACGATAAATCAACTACAACATTCATGAGGAGACAACTGGCGGAGGAAAATATCGATGATGTTGCTTCAATATTTCGCCCACACGGTGAAACGGCTGCAGCTTCCACCACCATGGTGGAGGTAAACATGTGTCGCGAGACCACACAGCAACATACTCCACCGCTCAATACTGCTGCTGCCGTTAACAATGCTTTAATGCTTGTAGAACCAACAGAACATTTAGACGAGCAATCACCTACACTGCTTTCGACCATGATGGCAGACAATACGGTTGAAGAACTGGCATTTGCTGCAGCATCTTCAAGCACGCATTCTCTGATATCCCCGTCATACCCAACGCCGCTACCGCAAATACAATCAATGATCGATCAACATCGTATCCGTCCACCTGGCATTTTGCGTTTGGATGTGAACAAACCAAGGCGTTCATCAGGTGGCTCCGTCGAGTTTCGCGATCAACCGGAAATGATCGGAGAGGTAAGTAACGCCAACAACTATTAAGAGCGTATTTTGATTGTATTTAAAAAAAACTGGGTAGGTTCAGGAGGCACAGCAGTTAAGCGCAGCCGTTGATAAAGCAGTGATTAGTGACCGACGTTATATGTCTGAACGGCTTGATAAATTAGCTGTCAAATGCATCTGTCAAAGGTACACCCAACAGTTGTCTCAAATGATCAGAATAATATTACTATCATCTAGCACGTACACTGAAAATAAAATTTCGTAAAAGTGCTACGAAAATCTTTCGTAGTGTTGGTTTTTGTGCAATGTACGAAACTTTCGTTCATAATACGAACACATTTTTCACAACGAAACAAGATTTTACGAACCATACGTAAATATAAGGAAGGGACTTTCGTAAGACATTTCTTCAGTACAATTTACGAAATCTTACGTTTATTTTACGAAACACATTCGTAAAGCACTGAACAAATCTCTGTACGAATAATTTTGTATATTGTAGGAAGGCATTCGTAATATTTACGTATGGTTTTAAATTTACGAAATCTACATTTCTGTATTCGTACAATTTAGTTAGTACTTTCGTATAAAGTACTAATGCAGAAACATGTTTTTTAAATTTGTACAACATACGAATATTTTCGTACAATATACTCAATTACCGGCAGTTTAATATTTCATCATATTTTTTGTGTCGCGTGTCATTGCGGAATTAATTGTTGGCTGCTGTGAAACGTATAATATAATTTTAAACGTTTTAAAAAGAGATTTGCTGGATAAAAAACAATACAAAATTAAATATTAAAGCTGTGGATATACTATGCTTTTAAGCATACAATGTTTTTAACATCGCCTACGCTGCGCCTTGTGCTGCAATGTGGGACTTGATAAATAGGCAATTTCATCAGTTACCTATCAACGGCAAACCTAAGCCAGGAGCACTACTTAATGTAATTAAAAGTAAGTACATGTATGACTTTTCACTGAAACTTGGTTTTCAGGCACCTTATAGTTTTCCTTTAATTTATAGTCGTCAAGGAAACAAACATCGATGAAGCTGCGAATCTGTCAAGTGCCTCTACATAAAAATATTATAATGTTTAAGAAAGTTAAACCAGTATTTTTTATATTCTTTTATATTTTATATCTTATTATATTTAGTTTTGTTCAGTTCCATAGTTTAACACTTTGCATCAATATACTTTATTGAATGAAGCCTAAGCAATAAAAAAATATATAGCATAGAACCTATTCGTATGCATATAAATAAAACACTTAAGTTTTATTATAGGTAAAATAACCTTTTTTATTAATTCTAAACTACAGTGTAGTCAGAAAATTCTTCTTCTTTCGTAGGACGTATGATTGCTTTTATTATTAACACTATAAAAAACATGACCAAAATTATAGCACAACACTTTCATTATTTTTTAATCAATAATGTTAAGCGTTTTTGCAAAACGTTTTGTTAAACAAAAACGCCTAAAATTAACGATAAAAACAAAATAAAAGTGTTGTGTTATAATTCGTAATATGTTTTTTACAGTGTGGAGAATGAAAGCAAAATTGCACATTATATGAAACACGAAAGTAATTTCGTTAAATATACGAATTATTTCTGTGCATTTTACAAACATTTCGTAAAAAAATAAAGAAATAGTACGAATTTTTTGTAAATAGTACGAAATTCGTTACTAAATAGTACGAAACTCTTTAGTAAATAGTACTAAATTCTTTAGTACGAATACATTCGTAAAATGTACTAAAACTCTGATGCCTCATATTTTCGTAGTATGTACGAAAACGGTTTTGTACAATCAGCGAAAACCTTCGTGCCTCAAAATGACGAAAAATATCGTAAGATTTACGCAAGTTTTCGTTATATATACGCAGATTTTATTTTCAGTGTAACTATTGCATTGATCTGAAGTACACAACAACGCGTTCAGAAGGTGCAATTGCAACAGTTGAGTTGTGCCGCCTACTGAACGTGTCCATTGTGTTTCTTAATTTGGATTATCAATTAAGTTGGTGATTGAAAGAAGTGACAAATTTGATTGATTGAAAAGTGATGTTGAAAGTATGATTTTCGCCTTTGATTACACATACATATATTCAGTCAGTTTAGACCTAAATCCAGTGAAAAAAGGATATATATGGAAAAACTGTGCAAATGTATCACAATTTGACAAATATTTCTTTACTTCCTCGAGGGAAATGTAGACAAATTAGAATAATGCATATGCTGGCAATTCTGAATAAAGCATTCCGTGGAAGCATAGCTCTAAAATGAAACTCGAGCCTCCTTATTTTTAATTTTACTTAATAATCCCAAACCAATTTGTTTTTTTTGGAACAATTTTTTTTTGGAAGAAAATGTGTGTATGTATGTGGTTTTCGGGATGAGAAGTTGATGTTGGATGTTTATTTTGCTCAAAACGCTTCGCTGGACAGCATAATTTTACTCCATTTGAATATTTTTATAAGGAAAGTCGATGAAAAGTTTTTTTAAATAAGAAGTTAGATTTTAACAATTATCTTCATAAAAACTTAGAAATATTTTGAAAGTATCAGAGACTGAAAAAAGTTATTTTACAATTTTTGACATCAAAAAGGCATAGTGAAAAAATTATGCTATAGCTTTTTCAAAGGTACCATTCGACTCATCTCACATTGTAGATTGTGATACCTCCATGACTTCTAAAAATCTGACTTTTATCATTTTGAGCAAATAATACCGATCATATCTGCTTTTTATTTTTTTAAGGGAATAATAAAAGTTAAAATTTGCCTTTTATTTTTTTGAGCAGAAAATAATCGGTAATTGTTGCCTTTTATTTATTCAGGCAAAATTAAAAGTCACAGTTACCAATCAAGAATTCCAGAGTTGTGTATGCTCGAAGTTTTTGTTTTATTTATTTATTACAATTAGTTACAAAATTAAAATCTTTTAACTAAACAGGGGAGCGCTAGCTACCAGGGCTTTCGGCATATATACTCGAAGTTAATAGTTTTAAAGCTCCTATCTGGATTCTAAGAACTTCCTAATACACAAATACCAGGGTTAGATAAAATCTAAATATGTATGTACTATGTATAAATACAGTATATGAAGGCATTCTTTGTTAACGGCATCAGATCTGCACGGATTATTCGAACCAGGGTTCCAAATTAAAGGGCTTGGCTTCTAGATATACAGCAAGGTATGACTTTTTTTGAAAGGGTTGTCCCCATTTTTTAAAACATAAAACCTGCACTGTTCGTTGTATAAGAAAAAAATTAGGTGTCAAATGAGAGGGCTGGGCCTCTAGATGTGCAAGGTTTAATTTTTTTTTGAATAGGGTTTCCACCTGCTCAAAAAATCATAAGACTTACACCGTTCGCGCTATTTAAAAAAATGATATAATATGCCATATAAATGGGCTTGGTCTATGGATCTGCAAGGAAGAACCTCTTATTTTTTTAAAAAGGGTTGCCACCTGTTACACTTTTTTTTCGTGCAGAGCATCAGATTTACACCGTTCCCTCGAGTTTCAAAATGAGGGGTCAAATGGAAGGGATTGAACTATAGACATGCTTTGGTTTTTTTAAAGGGTCGCCGCCTAATTAAAAATGCATTGTTTAAAATATGATAGTAAGATATCGCAATATGGGTTTGAGATTAAATTAATATATTGGTCTTTTTAATACAGCTGCTATTTATTAAACATATTTATAACTATGAATGGTAAGTAATGTATTAAGGGCATTCGATATTGCTATCAATCGAAAGCTAGTTAAGTGTTGTTAACTAGATGATAACTCTCGAAAATTCGCATACATTTACACTGAGGGAAAAAAATATTAAAATCAAATAAAAACGTAATTGATCTTACTATAAACGTCAACGAAAGTACTGTATATTGGTAAATATTCAATTCAATTACGCGCATATTAAAATGACCGCGTTCGTACTGAAAAAGCATTCGTGAAGTGAATAAATCAAGACAAAAACTAAAAAAAAAAAATTTAATTTTTGCATGTTGCCTGCAGTGGAATTCGAACCCGACCATATCCGGATATCAACAACTTGTGGCAAGCATCTTTGCGCTCTCAGCTACACCCGGCCACGTACATTTGCTTTCAAATGTTGAATATCCATTAACACCACAGCACGCGATTTGTACGGATAAACATGTATGTACTATGCTCTCAGAGCGGCTCTCTGCATACTTGGGATGCGTATGTACACTTACATATACATACTCAGATGTGAACAGTCAAATACGTGCGTAATAAATTTTGTATGAAAATATTTAGTCTGTTCCTTTGAACTTCGGACTAAAACCTGTAGAACTGTCAAACTACAATTTTACTCTCTCAAATGAGAGTAAAAGGAGAACAGATGCAGAAGTGCATAGGAACGCAAAAAGCACTATTTCCTGTAAAAACGTCAGTCGGTTTGTTTACATGTCAATTGTACAACACTGATTTAGCTGAAATATCACTAAATAATTATTAAAATCTATAAATATTCAAACATTTCGTTGTTTACTTCCATATTTTTTTACAAATATACGGTATTTTGCTTTCACCGCTGTTTGTTTTTGCTTGCAGATGCAAATCAGCTGATCGTTTGACACTTCTCATGAACTTACAGGAAAACAAACTCCGGACTAAATCCTGTAACTTCTGACTAGGAACAGTTGCTCAGTTACTCTCTCAAATGTGTTCCCACTTACAGGTTTTATGTCAATAGGAACAACTTCCTGTAAGTTCTGACTAAATCCTGTAAACCGGACTGCTATTGGAACAGACTAATTATTTTTAAATACGAACATTTTTAAACGATAATCAAATATAAATTATTCATTTTTACTATGCATTATTTCCCTCAGTGTACACAAAAGCCATTTAGCTAGCTGTAGTTTGATGCCAATATCGAATGTCCTTAATACGTTACCGTTACCGTTAATAGCTATATATTTTTTAATAGGTGGCAACTCTTAAAGCACGAACATATTAATTTAGTATAAAAACCCTTTCGCTTGATGCCTATATTGCGATATTTTACTGAGTATCATATTTCAACCAACAGATTTTTAAATAGGTGGTAAACCTCTACAAAAAATTAAACCCAAAGCACATCTCTAGGTGAATACCTTTCATTTGGCACCTCATTTTAAAATCGAGAGAACGTTGTAATTCTGGTGCTCTACACAAAAAAAATAATTTTTAACAGCTGGCCTTTAAAAAAAATAAGACGTTCTTCCTTGTAGATCTATAGACCAAGCCCGTTTATATGACATATTAACGGTGTAAGTTTTGTGATTTTTTAAGCGGGTGGCCACCCTATTCAAAAAAATTTAACTTTCTTGCACTTCAAGAAGCCCAGCGCATTCATCTTACACCTAATTTTTTTTAATACAACGAGCGGTGCAGGTTTTATAATTTTAAAAAAGATAGCAACCCTTTTCAAGAATGTCATACCCTGTTCCAGGGATGAAAAAGTAAGTACAATTGTACCTTTTTCCGACGTTTTATGACTTAAAGGTACATTAGGTACAGTCACTAGATTTTAGGTGCAATCATCTTTTGATTAGATGAATTTTTAGTTTTTTTCTTTTTCCTTTACCGCAAGTAAATATATTTTACTTGTAGGCACGGGAGAAGCTTCGCTTTCGTTTTGAAGAATAAACAATTTTAAAGGAAAGATGATCAAAAGGAAGAAATTAACAAGTAATTTTTAAGCAAAAAACAAAACCGACTTCAATTCTCATATAAAAATTTAAGATTATCGTTAATTTCAACAACAAAATTATTATGGGACCACCCTTGAGGTACCATCTCTCCGAAAAGAATTATCGAAATCACTTAACGTGGTCTATAGTTATGCGGTAACATAAATAAAAAATAAAAAAAATAAAAATATTCCGACGATCTGAAAACATCCTCCTTTTTTGAAGTCGGTAAAAAATTCAAATTATGTATTATCTTAAACATTTTACATTGTATTTAGAGCAGCCACTACGAAAAATTAACACTTTACTTATTTATCCTCAAATTCATAATTTTTTCTATTAGTTTTAACGCTTATTTTCGTTAATGTCGATAAATTTTGTTGTCAAAATATGACATAATGAAAACCATCCTTTATTCGCCCATAGAGTTCAGTGTTAAATTTCATATTTTTTTTAAGATGAGAACTATAGCTATTTGACCCATATTCGCTTTTTGATTTCTGGAAATATATTCAAAATGCTTTCGAAGTTACTTACGGAAATTTGATTATTTTCTCTAGACTTGCGCACCTATTAAAAGGAATCGTATAAATCAGCAGACTTTCACCAATATTTGTCAGTAGTGAAAATTAGATAAAACAACGCTTCTTCGATTCCCATTAGATTATAGTCTGTAGATATAGGCTCAGTAAAAAAAAAAACACCTAATCATGTTTAAAGTGCATCCATCTTTTGTATTCATGTTTTAAATAAAATTAATAAAAAAAACTACAAATCAATGATGTAACTTGTTTTAGGTACAATCTGTCTCGTTTAGGTACATTTATTTTATGATATTAGGTACAATCTGAAATTTCCATTTTTCATCCCTGCCTTGTTCTACATTTAGAGCAGTGATCGGCAAAAGTTAAACTGTGACTGTGTTGGTGAGATCAAGAGAACTGCTCCGCATGTGCAACCCAGTAGGAAATTACGAGAAGTGAACAAATTTTTTACTTATCAGTCTTCAATAAAAACATATAATTACATATATTTAACACATACATATGTACATATATGTGCATCGCTCATTTACTATGAAAGTATTATAATCCCAAAAAAGCAAAAATCGGGTTAAGTATGCAAAAATTAACATTGGCTCTTTCTTATGATGTGTAAAAATTTCATAGCTGTAACGAATACCAGTAGCTCACTAGAACAATCAGCCTTTTCCTGAGTTTCAACCGAAAAAAAATTCACCCTAAAAATGTTCATCCGCGCATAGTAAACTCACGGAAACAAATGATAAAGCAGAATATGTATTAATTTTTCCCTTGGGAGTATATGTAAATTCAAAACGTTAAAACTGTTTTTTTCGAGTTTTGTGTTATTGAAGTAAAACTCAAATAAAAAATTTGAAAATTCATTTGGATTCACCCACGCCAAATATTGAAAATTGAATTAAAAAAATTGAAATTCATGTTTATCAAAATTTTCCATATCATTATGAAATGATTAAAATTGTCTTTTAATCGCATACATATTCCCTTTAACAACCACTCTTTAATTCTTGGAAAAAAATTTAAAATTTTTTCTTTTTAATATTTTTATTGAGCTTTGTACCACGATTGTTTATTAGGAA
>NW_023458568.1:18763316-18766223 GCF_013731165.1 Rhagoletis pomonella | reverse complement strand
ACTATGTATTTGTCAATGTTATTGTGGCTTGTTAACATTTTATTTTTTATTTTTTTCATTAAAAAGTCGTTGTATTTCTTCTTCATCAAAATTTTTCATTATGAAAAGAATCAAAATATGTTTGAATAGCATATTCTCTAGTTTTTAAATGACTTATAACACAAAAGGCATTGCATGTCACCAAAAGCATGTAATATTTCTCGCAAGGCATTTTTGCATACAAGAAACAAAGCGCAAAGCCAAACACAATGTTGATTCGTTGCTCTCAAGCGAACGACTAAACGATAGAGCGTAAGAATACGTGTGAGTTGATCTTCCACAATTGTGGTATGAAGCGCCGACCACTGATTTAGAGGCCAAGCCCTTTAATTTGGAACCTCAGTTTTGAAAATCGAATAATCGATGCAGATCTGATGCCGTTAACAAAAAATGCCTTCATGTATTGTATTTATACTAGAGCTGTAGATACCCGGGTATCGAGCAATGCGAGTAGCTCGATACTCGCTCGAAACTCGTTCATTGCTCAACTGCTCAAATGTTTGTTCAACATTTTTGAGTTTTTGAACAATTTCATAAATAAAAGAAAATTTGTAAATTGTATCTGTCAGCAGTTGCTTTCTAATTCATGTTAAATAAATTATATTATTAAATACCAATGTAACAATCTTTGCATTAAATATCAATGATTTGAAAAATTTAAAAAGTTGCTACCAAAAATGTCAATATAATAAAAAAAACATTGCTCAAATTACTCGAAAAAACTCGAATTGCTCGAGCTCATGCTCGGAAATTTTCGAGTAATGAGCATTGAACAAGTGTGCGAGTACTTGCTGCTCATATACCCGGGCTGTTTGAAAATGTGCGAACAAAATCGAGAGCTCTAATTTATACATACATATGTAGTACATACATATTTAGATTTGATTTAACCCTGGTATTTGTGTATTATGGAGTTATTAGAATCCAGATAGGGCGCCGCCTCGCCTTCCAGGTATGCGACCTTAAAAAAGTGAAAAATGATAGTTAACAAGCAAGCAAACAAGAGAGGTGTAAAAATCACTTACCTTCATATATTTCTCTATGGGTCCTGGCGAATACTTCACGACTCGGATGCCGACGATTGGGGATCGCTCTGCATAGTCTTTGAGCAGCTCTGGCATTACAGCAAGCTTCACCGTAAATTAGGTGAATGTCCGCATATTCATACTGCGTGTTCTCTGTCATAGTATTAATAACACAATGTTCGAAGGGTCCAATTTCACAAAATCCACTTTCACTAATTCCGGTAAGTAACATAAAATAATGTCAGGAGCAGGTAATAATATACCTTTGTACTATTTAGCATATCATTGGTCGGTAACAAGAGCAACTTAAATTTAAATCTATTAAATACATTCCAGCGTGTCTCAGTCCTTTGCCCACAAAAGCGGCTATAACTTGCTTTTTCTATTCGAAACAGTAAGAGTGGCACCTTTCTGAAATCTCTATTAAATGAGCAATTTTTTTATGTAATGTAAAGTTATAGCTCAGCACATTTTTTTCACCAGAGATAGTTAAATTTGGGGAAGAATATATCAAAAAGTTAAAAATCCCAAAATAGTCATAATTTTATGATCGTTCCTTAATATATTTTAACTACATTGCGTTTGAGTATTGAGAAGCAACTATTTGGAAGTATTTCACATAAAAAATTTACTAAGTATAGCCTGGTTTGTAGATGCAGTCAAAGAAAATACATGAAAAGCACGATTTTTGTTAATTCAAAAAAATGTAAATATTTCAAAAACGGTGACACTTTTACCTGAAAATTTTTTGTTTATCAGAGAGTTCATCCCCCACCTACCTTCCCCTAAAGTTTAGCTCGTTACTTCTGGGACACCCTGTATATAAATAGGCAATAATGTTTCCTTTACACCCCTTTTGCGGCTAAACTATACCTCTAAGCATATATGTAATACTCCTATATTGGCAGTAAGAGCTAGTACCGTCCGAAAACACTACAGTACAGATATATCAATAAACACGTACGAAAGAAAAGGAACACATACGTTTATAAATAAACATGTACACGACACCCCAGCAACAAAATCGTCGTAAACAAGCTCGTAATTGGATATTTTCTCGAAGAAAAACCGGATTAAAAATCGTTTATGATAGCCGTTTACGACTCTTTTTCGAGCACTTTTTCGCTTTAAATTGTGCATCGCCTACGAACAGTCGTAAACGGATCGAAAAAGCATTCGTATGCGAATATTTTTACGTCCGTTTTTTAATTATAAACGAGTCTCGTAAACGATTAATTTACGTTAAAAAAGCGTCTTTTTACACTGCTTTATCTACTGTTTTTGAATGCTAAAAATAGTCGCAATTAATTAATTCAAATTATTGTAGTTCTTTTATTGAATGGAATTATAATTAATAAATTTTATAGTGCCGGATCAAAGTATTGGTACAGAGAATTTTTCGCAATGTATGCAAAGTTTTTTACTTGAATTTCTTTTCGCACATTTTGTTTTTTTAATATAGTTAGTATGAAGACCTACTTTCAAATCAGATTTTTGAGAAAAATTCTAAGTATGCAGTTTTATCTCTTCTTCTCTTTCTTATTTGGCGCTGTAACCGCCTAAGCGATTTTGGCCGAGTCCAAAACAGCACGCCAGTCATATCTCTTCTGTGCTAACTGACGCCAATTGAAAATGCCAAGTGAAGCCAAGTCCTTCTCCACCTGGTCTTTCCAACGCAGAGGAGGCCTTCCTCTTCCTCTGTTACCAGCATCGCGGCCCGCGTTGAATATTTTCAGAGCAGGAGCGTTTCTGTCCATCCGAACGACATGGCCAAGCCAGCGGAGCCGCTGAATTTTAATTCGTTGCACTATGTCTATATCGTTGTAAAGCTCATACAGCTCAT
>NW_023458568.1:18760200-18763216 GCF_013731165.1 Rhagoletis pomonella | reverse complement strand
ATCTTCTTCTTCTTCTTATTTGGCGCTGTAACCGCCTAAGCGATTTTGGCCGAGTCCAAAACAGCACGCCAGTCATATCTCTTCTGTGCTAACTGACGCCAATTGAAAATGCCAAGTGAAGCCAAGTCCTTCTCCACCTGGTCTTTCCAACGCAGAGGAGGCCTTCCTCTTCCTCTGTTCCCAGCATCGCGGCCCGCGTTGAATATTTTCAGAGCAGGAGCGTTTCTGTCCATCCGAACGACATGGCCAAGCCAGCGGAGCCGCTGAATTTTAATTCGCTGCACTATGTCTATATCGTTGTAAAGCTCATACAGCTCATCGTTAAATCGTCTGCGATATTCGCCATCACCAACGCGTAAAGGTCCGTAAATCTTTCGCAGAATCTTTCTCTCGAAAACTCCAAGAGCCGCCTCATCAGATGCTTTCATTGTCCATGCTTCCGCGCCATACACCAGCACAGGCATGATGAGTGACTTATAGAGTGTGATCTTTGTACGACGAGAGAGGACTTTACTTCTCAATTGCCTACTCAGCCCAAAGTAGCACTTGTTGGCAAGAGTGATTCTCCGTTGGATTTCAAGGCTGACATTATTATTGGTGTTAATGCTGGTTCCCAAATAAACGAAGTCGTCTACATTTTCAAACTTGTAACTGTCAACAGTGACGTGGGTGCCAAGACGCGTATGCTCTGACTGTTTGTGTGCTGACAGGAGATACTTCGTTTTGTCCTCGTTCACCACCAGACCCATTCGCTTTGCTTCTCTATCCAATCCCGAGAAGGCAGAACAGACGTAGCCCTTGTTTTTACCGATAATATCGATGTCGTCGGCATACGCCAGCAATTGTACGCTCTTATAAAGTATTGTGCCTGAGCGGTTCAGTTCTGCGGCTCTTATTATCTTCTCCAACATAAGATTAAAGAAATCACACGAAAGGGGGTCCCCTTGTCTGAAACCTCGTTTGGTATCAAACGGTTCGGAAAGGTCCTTCCCTATTCTGACGGAGCTGGTGGTATTGCTCATCGTCATTTTACACAGCCGTATTAGTTTAGCGGGGATACCAAATTCAGACATCGCGGCATAAAGGCAACTTCTCTTCGTGCTGTCGAAAGCGGCTTTGAAATCGACAAATAGATGGTGTGTGTCGATCCTATTCTCGCGGGTCTTTTCCAAGATTTGGCGTATTGTGAATACCTGATCTATGGTGGATTTTCCAGGCCTAAAGCCACACTGATAAGGTCCAATCAGCTCGTTGACGGTGGGCTTCAGTCTTTCGCACAATACGCTCGATAAGACCTTGTAACCTATGCTTAGAAGGCTAATTCCGCGGTAGTTGGCGCGTATGGCGGGGTCGCCTTTCTTGTGGATTGGGCAGAGCACACTTAAATTCCAGTCGTCGGGCATGCGTTCATCTGACCATATTCTGCATACGAGCTGATGCATGCACCTCATCAGCTCCTCGCCGCCGTACTTGAATAGCTCGGCTGGCAGGCCGTCAGCTCCAGCAGCTTTGTTGTTTTTCAGCCGCGTAATCGCTATTCGTACCTCGTCATAGTCAGGCGGTGGGACAGCTACTCCATCATCATCGACTGGGGACTCGGGTTCGTCTTCCTCACTACTTTCAGCGCTGCTACCATTCAGTAGGTTATAAAAGTGTTCCCTCCACAATTTAAGTATATTCTGGACATCGGTCACTAGGTCGCCATTGTTGTTCTTACAGGAGTTCGCCCCGGTCTTGAAACCTTCCGTAAGTCGCCTAACCCTCTGGTAGAATTTTCGGGCGTTCTTCCTGTCGGCCAGCATCTCAAGCTCTTCGCACTCACGTATTTCGGCCTCTCTCTTCTTATTGCGGCAAATACGTCTCGCTTCCTTCTTCAGTTCCCTATAACGGTCCCACATGGCTCGCGTTGCGCCCGATCGCAGCGTGGCCCTGTAGGCGGCATCTTTTTTCTCTGCGGCTTCTTAACATTCCTCATCGTACCAGTTGTTCTTTCGGGCTCGCTGAAATCCAACTACTTCTTCGGCGGCGGTACTTAATGATCGGGAAATGTGGTTCCACTGCTCGCGTACGTCGGATTGTTGAAGAGTGCTCTCAGAGAGCAGGTGTGTGAGTCGAGTGGCGAATAAATTGGCCGTCTGTTGTGATTGCAGCTTTTCGACGTTAAGCTTTCCTTGCATTGTTGGGCGCACATTTTTTGCTGCACAGAGGCGGGTGCGTATCTTGGCTACAACAAGATAGTGGTCCGAGTCGATGTTTGGCCCTCGGAGTGTACGTACGTCCAAAACGCTTGAAGCATGCCTTCCGTCTATCACAACATGATCGATTTGGTTTCTCGTTTTTCGATCTGGAGACAGCCATGTAGCTTGGTGGATGTTCTTATGCTGGAACCTAGTACTACATATTACCATATTTCGGGCCCCGGCGAAGTCGATCAGCCTCAGTCCGTTATCGGACGTTTCGTCGTGGAGGCTGAATTTTCCGACAGTGGCGCCAAAGATCCCTTCCTTGCCCACCTTGGCATTAAAATCGCCAAGCACGATTTTGACATCGTGTCGGGGGCAGCGCTCATATGTACGTTCCAAGCGCTCATAGAAGAGATCCTTGGACGCCTCATCCTTCTCTTCCGTCGGGGCATGGGTGCAGATGAGCGAGATGTTGAAGAATCTAGCTTTGATGCGGATTGTGGCTAGACGTTCATCCACCGGGGTGAACGCCAGTACTCGGCGACGGAGTCTCTCTCCTACCACGAATCCAACACCGAATTTGCGCTCCTTTACGTGGCAACTGTAGTAGACGTCGCAAGGCTTCACGCTTACTTTACCTTGCCCCGTCCATCGCATTTCTTGGATGGCGGTGATGTCAGCCTTTGTCTTCCCGAGGACATCAACCAGCCGGGCAGAGGCACCTTCCCCATTAAGGGTCCGGATATTCCAGGTGCATACCCTTAAATCATAGTCCTTTATACGTTTGCCGTGGTCGTCATCAGAAAAAGGGGGTCTCATCCGAGGCTTTTTAG
>NW_023458568.1:18758803-18760100 GCF_013731165.1 Rhagoletis pomonella | reverse complement strand
ACTTCATTTATGCAGTTAGGAACACGAAAATTCGCACCGTTTTCACTCATTATCAACAGAATACTTACAGCGAAAATAACAAAGATGGTTTCACTATAACATATATCTCCCATACACCTGATTGTTCAGTTATGAGAATTTTCGTTATAACTCCTCCATTTATGCAGCTAGGCACATGAAATTTTGCAATACTTCCAATACTCATTAGCAACAGAATACTTACAGTGAAAATAACAAAGATCGGGTCACTTTTACATATAGCTTCCATACAACTGATTGTTCAGATATGTGATTTTTTGTTATAACTCCTCCTTATATGCAGCTGGGAACATGAAATTTCGCTTTATTTCCACCCGTTATCAAAAAAATAATTACAGTGAAAATGGCGAAGCCTCCATACCTCTGATTGTTTAGAAATGATTTTTTTATATACGGCTCATTCCATCTCAAATCACCCAGGCCGGGGGAAAGTGAATTTAAGTTTGCGATAAAACTCACAGGGATTGTTCCTTGAACAATTTAAGGAGACACGTATTTTTTTCTTTTGCTCAGAAATGCGAATTTTTCGAGTAATGAATTTTTTTCTTTTTGAGTGCGAACGCTTCTTTTTTCTTCTCTTAATAGGAACTTTTGATGAAATCGCTTATAACTGCCGCAAAAAGCAAGGATTTTAACGATTTTTTTTTTAATTGCAGATATTGATCTACTGAATCGATATAGTGAACTAAACATCAGTAATTGTTTATTAATAATTAATTATTGTTTATAAACAAACAATTATTTTTTTTTTAATTGATTTTTTTCAAATTGCCACATCTTTTTTTCTCTCAAACTTTTTTGTCTATTAGGGAATAGTATAAACTATTTTCAGTACGAGTAGCAATATGCTAAAATTCGTCGTTTTCGAGTTATGATTTTTTTTCTGAAAATGCACTTATATGATGCTAGCAGATTTTCGTGCCAGTTGTGGACGCAAAAATTGTTGCCCATTATGATAAAGTTTCCTTGCTGGAATTTTTTTGAGGTTGCCCGATCAGAGCCAAAAGTTTTTCCCAATTGGGCTCTAATTTTGGCCCAATTGGGGCCCAATCAGCGATTTGCCCAATCTACCGAAGATTTCCCCAACCAGTGCTCACAATTTGCTCAAAGTGAACATCATACGCAATTAAAACGTTTTTATGGATAAAATCACACATACACACATAAAAATTCCCTACGCAAAAAAATATTTTTGAATTTTTTTTCTTGAAAAATTTTCCACATACAAATTTTTTGATAAAAAAAATTAGTTTTTGAA
>NW_023458568.1:18750270-18758703 GCF_013731165.1 Rhagoletis pomonella | reverse complement strand
AAGGCAAACTACCGCTGTCATTATTTTATAAGATCTAATTTGCTGAACGTCTCATGTGAGATAGATTGCAAATAAAATATAAGTTATAAAAAAAATAAAATATTTGAAAAAAATTAAAAAAAAATCTACATACTCTTAAGAGTGGAAGTGAAAAGCCAAACCAGTTAGAAAAAATACTAGTTCATTAACTAGTATGTGCCTACCAGTTCGACAATTTCGAAGAACTTAGACGATCAGCGACATCTGCCTTTGAATTGCCAAAGCCAAAAATAAAACGCAATTAATTGCTTTTCTTACAAATGTCGGCTGTGGCGTCACGGGAAGACTACTGGTTCTAGTTCTAAAATCGCAGGTTCGAGGCCGCTTGGAGGTGGATAAGATTTTTAAAGTTAAATAAATGTAAGTAAAAATAATTTATTCAATTTATAAATAAATAACAAATTTGAAAATCTAATTGCGTTGCAAAAAAACATTTAGGAAGAAATATAAAAACAAAGAAATTAAACAAAAATATTTTTTTTATTAAATTAAAAAATTACAATAAACATCAAAAACAAAAAAATAAATTTATAAAAAATAAAAATAAAATAAAAAATAGAAAATAAAAAATGTTTACCTGCGCCAGGATTTGAACCTGGGACCTCAGGCTTACCACGCGAGTGCTCTCCTCTGTCGGCCATTGTGACTGCTGGAGCGTCGCGAGCAAAAAGGCACACTTATGCTTTTCACGGGGCATGAATTGGCAGACTATCTCATCAACTGGTATGATGCTACTAGTATTTATACTAGTAGATGCTGATGCATAGCCTGACAATTGACATCTCGTAGGACATCGCAATGTTAAAAATACCAGTCGCTAACATTGAAAAAGGATAGAAGTGAACTAGTTCGGCTGAAACGCAAACCGGTAGAATTCTAGTTCACAACTAGTAGCTTTCCCTGCAGGGTAGGTTCAGAAAGGGCAGTTAGCTGTTAAATTAAACTCTCAAAGGTGCACACAAATTATCAGAAAAATATTACGATCATCTAACACGCAAGTGTTCATTTGATCAGAAGTACACAACAACGCGTTCAGAAGGTGCAATCGCAACAGTTACTGAGCTGCTGCGCCTTCTGAGCGTTCCCAATAATCCATTCTAAAATTCAAAGTACTTCAAAAGTCACAACATTTAGAAGTGGGAGTGGTAGAAAGGCATGATACAAAAAATAAGGTAGGTGCATTTAATGACATTCGTTGTTGTTGTTAGATAACCATTTGAGTTTTAATAAAATTATGACATTTCATCTAATTCATGCCATCTGATCACTAAAAGTAATATTTTTTAAGCCTATAATTGTATCAGTCCACCCACAGATGTGGAATATGATGGAATTGAAAATTTTACGGGCTCCATTATTTCGAATATGGGGTTGACGGAGCTAGATCTCAAAAAACGCATGAAGCAAGTGATCAAAATTATAGTTATGTTAATTGTTTATCCGAGGGCGGTCTGTACAAGCCGTCTTCAAGTTTTTTGCATACATTTAAAATTTTTTTTTTGCAAAATCTGACCAGAAATTTAAAAATAAATTTGGACCAAAATATTAGAAAAAGGTTGTATTTGAGAAGAACATTCTTTAGAATTAGATTTTTAAATCACAAGATTGCATTCAAAATAAGAAAATGAAAAAATAACAGTGTAATGCGCTCGTGGTTTTTATTATAAAATAAAACGAACAATTACGGTGAAGTTTTCTTTTGCAGTTTACGTTTTATATATTTTTCATAAAAGCAATGATTTTTGATTTGAAATATCATTAGATTTGTAAAACTATGGGAAAGAAAATACTTCTATTTATTGTTTTAATATTATCAAAGTGGCAAGGCCGTTGATAATACTCACAATTTATGAAACTTCAAAAAATTGTATAATAATAGGTAATAGATAATAGATAGTGTTTGGCCGAGCTTTTCCTCCGATTTTCCCACAAGGGGAGGGACCTACAGTTTTACGCTGACTCCGAACGGCGATTGTATTTTTATGAGAAGCTGTTTCCCATGGCAGAAATACACTCGGAGGTTTGCCATTGCCTGCCGAGGGGCGACCGCTGTTAAGAAAAAACCTTTTTTTTTACATATTTTTGCGATGTTGCTTTGACCAGGGCTCGAACCCAGACTATGCGGATTGGAAGCGCGCACTGCTTACCACTACAACACAGCAGTCGCCAAAAAATTGTATTATCTGTAGCCCGATCACTTTAGATTTTTTCAACGAAATGGGAAATGACCGCCATCTTGGATTTTGTGTTTTTTACGTTTTGCGCGCGAATTTTGCATTAGATTTTTCAGCGAAAAAATTCCAGGAAGAAATTTTTTGACGCAGCTAGGTGTCTCCTGTTTAGGTGAACACAAAATGAAAAGTTTTCCCCCAATTGCAATATGGGAAATGCCCGCCATGTTGGATTTTGTGTTTTTTACGATTTGCGCGCGAATTTTGCATTCGAGTTTTTCAACAAAAAAATTCTAGGCAGAAATTTGTTGACGCAGTTTGGTGTCTCCTGTTTAGGTGAACACGAAATTAAAATTTTTCCCCCAATCGCGATATGGGAAATGTCCGCCATCCTGGATTTTGTGTTTTTTACGATTTGCGCGCGAATTTTGCATTTCTCGCGAAAAAAGATGGAGAACAAATTTGCAGAGAATTCGATCCCCTACAATATTCATGTGCCTAAAAGTTTTTTTAAACAATTATCTATTGCCAATAATATGCAAAAAATTCCCAAAATTAGGTAATTGGCGCGGTTTTTTCGAATTTCGAGCAATTTCTATTTGAAATAATGGCCACATTTAAATGGCGAATTTGTAGAGGACAAAATTTCCAATAAACGCATTATTTATATCTTCGCGTACGACGTGTAGATCTCGACCGACAAACAATGCAGCGGCAGAAGAAAGCTACTCAAAACTTTTTTCACAGTAGGTATCTCGGAGGTCGTGTTTTTTGGCGCGCCCCATGCTTTTAATTTTCAATCTCATAAATGGTTTATAATGACTTTTGCTAAAATTTCAAAATCAAAAGTTATCAAAACAAATTCTATGGTTCTGAGAAATATTATTTTCTAATTTTTAGTCCATTTATAAAAGCGCACATACATACATACATCAGCAATTAATTTAATTTAAAGAAATGGCGTGCCGTCCATTTCTGCTGTAGCGTATGTAGTGCATATTTTTAGGCGCAATATTTAACTTCTTCTAGCGGGGCGACATCTACCTCTAGAGTTTTTCTAATTGTATGTCTTTGATTTGATACCTACGACGAGGTTGATATCTAGACTAGGTATGCCATAAATACCTTTGCTATATTTATTGTTTGTATAAATGGTGGTCTGAACACACTACATTGCAAGTTGATAAAAGCTTTGTAAAATAGCATATTAGGGGCAGTTAATATATCTATTTGAAATTATAATTAAATCATTAGTTAAACTTAACTACAGAAAAACTACACAGAATATTCTGTAGTTAAGTTTAGCTAATGATTTAACTATACTTTAAAATAGATAAGTTAACGATCCTTAATGAATTTTTTATTTATTGCACGGTGTGAGAAAACAAAAAAAATAATATATTTATCATAAATGAATACACCAGCATAAAAAATATGCATACTGAAAATGTTAAATACGCTCTCATATTTACACATATGTACATCATTTAAGAGAAGATATTTCGGTGCAATGCAGCGATGCACAAATTGTTAGTTTATCTTACAAAATTGCGGAGGAATATGACAGAGTATACGAAAAAGTTTATTTTGTTACATTTTTATACCTTTCATGAGCATGAAATGGTATTATAACTTTGGTCCGATGTTTGTAAGTACCAGAACAAAAAGAGATAGACCCATGAAAATGTATACTTATATGATCAGAACGTCGAGCTGAGTTGATTTAGCCATGTCCGTCTGTCCGTCTGTCCGTCTGTCTGTCTGTTTGTATGCCATCTAGTCTCTCAGTTTTCGAGATATCCAGATCAAATTTGGTAGATGGGTGTATTTTTATAATGTATTAATCATTTGTCGGAACCGGAAGAATCGGACCACTATAACATATAGCTCCCATACAACTGATTGTTCAGATATGAGATTTTTCATTATAACTTCTCCATTTATGCAGCTACGAACATGAAATTTTGCAATACTTGCACCCATTATCAACAGAATACTTACGGTGAAAATTACAAAGATCGGGTCACTATAACCTATAGCTCCCATACAACTGATTGTTCAGATATGAGGTCTTTTATCATAACTCCTCCATTTATGCAGCTAGGAACATGAAATTTCGCACCATTTTCACTCATTATTAACAGAATACTTACAGTGAAAATAACAAGGATCGGATGACTACAACATATATCTTCAATACATCTGATTGTTCAGATATGGGATTTTACTGTAAAACTCCTTTATTTGAACAGCTAAAACCGATAAATTTCGTAAGATATTTTATAAATAATAATACAAAGTCTACTGAGAAAATCGTCAAAATCTATGCTGTATAAGCTTTATCTCCTATAGCACTGATTGTTAAGATACCAGTTTTTGCCATATATCTCCTTTATGTACGAAACTAAACCCAATAAATTGTGTTACCGGTTTACCTACCGATCACATAGCGGTGAAAATCACTTAGATTGGTGTCATATAAAGTATATCTTCCATACCTCTGATTGTTTAGATGCGATTTTTTTATATAAGTATGTAACTCCTCTATCGATGTATGCAGATGTATTCAAAAGCAGTAATCTGTCAAAGTAAAATTTGCAGATGTTCATGAAAGGTATGAAGCCTTCGGCATAGCCGAAGACAGCGCTGCTCTTACTTGTTTATTTTGAATAACGTCTTGTCCAGATATTTGGTTATACAGGTATGTAGAGCTATGAATTTAAAAAATACATCAGGGTTTAGTTGAGATAATCGCGGTACCGCCACGTTAAAACCCTTCCCAATGAAAATAAAACAAGCCTCGGATGATATCCCCTTCTTTTGATGACGATCACTGCAAACGTAGAAAAGACTATAATTTTAGGGTATGCACCTGGAATATCCGGACCCTTAATCGGGAAGGTGCCTCTGCCCGGCTGGTTGATGTTCTCGGGAAAATAAAGGCTGGCATTACCGTCATACATGAAATGCGATGAACGGGGAAAGGCAAGGTAAGCGTGGAGCTTTGCGACGTTACCACAGTTGCCACGTAAAGGACCATTTCGGTGTTGGATTTGTGGTGGGAGAGAGACTCCGTCCCCGAGTACTGGCGTTCACTCTAGTGAACGAATGTCTAGCCACAATCCGCATCAATGCGAGATTCTTCAACACTTCGCTTATATATGCCAATGGAACAGAGCGCTTATGAGCGCTTGGAGAATACATAACAGCGCTGTGCCCGTCACGATATAAAACTCATGCATGGTGACTTCAGTGCCAGGATGGGTAAGGAAGGGATCTTTGGCGCCACAATCTGAAAATTCATCCTCCATGACGAAAGGTCCGATAACGGGCTGAGGTCCGAAACATGGTAGTATGTAGTACTGGTTTCTAGCATAAAAAGTTGCATCAAGCTACATGGCTGTCTCCAGTTCGAAAAACGGGAAACCAAATCGAGCATGTTGTGATAGACGGAAGGCATGATTCCACTGTTTAAGATGTACATACGCACACTCCGACAGCCAAACATCGACTCGCACCACTATCTTGATGCAGCCAAGATACGCACCCGCCTCCGTGCATCAAAAAACGTGGGCCCAACAATGCAAGGAAAACTCAACGTCGCAAAGCTGCAATCACAACAGACGGCCAATTGATTCGTCACTCGACTCTCACACCTGCTCTGAGAGAGAATTCTGCACCAAACCGACATACGCGAGCAGTAGAACCACATTTGTTGCTCATTTCTGGTACGATGAGAAGTGTCAAGAAACTGCAGAGAAAAAAGTTGTCGACTACAGGACCACGTTACCAGGGAAGCTAGACGTATTTCCTCAATAAAAAGAGGTCAAAATACAGGAAGGGCTTGAAATGCTGGACGACAAGAAAAACACCCGAAATTTTTCTCAGAGAGTTGAGCGAAATACGGAAGGTTTCAAGACTTCTGTTGGGACAACAATGGCGAACTAGTGAACGATGTCCAGAATGTACTTAAATTATGGAGAGAACACTTTTTGACACTTATGAATGGCAGCAGCACTGAAAGTAGTGGAGAAGACGAACCCGTGCCCCCAGTCGATGACGATTGAGTCGATGTCCCAGTGCCTGAATATGACGAGGCACGAATAGCGATTATGCTGATGAAAAATTACACAGTAGCTGTAGCTGACGGCCTGCCAGCCGAGCTATTCAAGTACGATGGCGAGGAGTTAATAAGGTGCATGCCCGACGACTGGAATTCAAGTGTGCTCTGCCCAATTCACAAGAAAGGCGAGCCGCCATGCACGCCAACTACTGTCAACAAACTGATTGGACAATACCAGTATGGTTTCAGATCTGCCAAAGCCATCTCGTATCTCGTATTCGCAATACGCCAAACTTGAAAAAACCCGTGAGAATAGGATCGACACATATATACACATATATACATGTATACATACCTTCTCAGCGTTGCCGCTTTCAATTCGTTTAATTACCCAGAAAAAAGTTCAAATTACCACACAAATTTTCAAATTCCCAACAAACGAATAAGAATCGAAAATTTTCTACGCCCAAGTATGATAGACATTTTATTTTGTTATAATATATATTGTTTATAAATTAATTATATTTTATAAATCATATGCTCTGAGTCATATGTTTTTGAGAAAAATACACCGTAGTAATTGAATTTTCCCTATATATAAATGCAGGTGTGAGGGGCATGCGTTGCTGAACTCGGCCAAAATCGCTTAGGCAAATACAACAAGCTGCGTGTATTTTTTGTTGATTTTGTTCTCTAAAATGTCAAAAAAGTAAACCGATTCTTATATTTCAGAGTAAAATGTAAACAAAATTGCAATTTGCAAAAAATCGCAAATTGCAACCCTCTGCTGCTGTTACTTATTCAATGTGCTTAGAACCAACCGCTGATTCAAAGAAAATTAATTTCTGCAAACTACTGCAGAAGGTAAATTCAAACAAGGTGGTAATAATAAATTTTGGCGCACTGACAGTTATAATTACCACAAATGGACCAAAAATACATCGTGACTTACATTGTTACATCTCAGCTGTTCATGCAAAACCACCTTGTATGAAGTTCTAAAGTACTTATTACGCAGAGCTTTTAATAATACTATACTTGTATTGTTGCCAGTTTTAATTAAATAAAAAACATTTAATACAGAAGACATTACAATAATCAAAATTAAATAAGGAATCTCTACGAAAACTTATTTGAAAATGTTTTTGAAACTAAAATTTTTCATAGCTAATTATTAAAGAGCAGATTCCCCAAATTTCCCTACAACATATCGTTCCCCAAACATTACCCACCCACAAAATTGATTATTTCCCCCAATTTGGGCAATTACCCACAAAACGGCAACGCCGTACCTTCTATTTGTCGATTTCGAAGCCGCTTTCGACAGCACGAAAAGAAGTTGTCTTTATTTCGTGATGTCTGAATTTCATATCCCCGCGAAACTAATACGACTATGTAAAATGACATTGAGCAATACCACTAGCTCCACTAGAATTGAGAAGAACCTCTCCTAGCCGTTTGATACCAAACGAGGTTTCAGACAAGGTGAATCCTTTTCATGTGATTTGTTTAATCCAGTGATGGACAGGGCAAGATTTTTGAGTCGCAGAACTCAACAGCTCAGGTACGATACTTTACAAGAGCGTACAGTTGCTGGCGTATGCCGACGACATCGACATTATAGGTAAAACAAGGGCTACGTCTGTTCTGTCTTCTCGGAAGTAGATAGAGAAGCAAATCAAATGGGTCTGGTAGTGAACGAGGACAAAACGAAGTATCTCCTGTCATACCACAAACAGTTAGAGCATACGCGTCTTGGCACCCACGTAACTGTTGACAGTTACAAGTTTGAAAAATTAGACTACTTCGTTTACTTGGGAACCAGAATCAATACCAATAATAATGTCACCCTTGAAATCCAACGGAGAATCACTGCTGGCTAGGTCATATCTTAAAAGAGATATGGGAACATTATGCTTTCTCTAAAAAAAAAAAACATTTGTGTAAATCCTTTTTGGGTATTCGCACTGTTTTAGAGTTTGCCATTTTTATAAGCTTTTATTTAACTTGGTCATCCCGCGCAAATCGTGGAAATTTCCAATCGATTTTAAACTAACTTCCCGACAAGTTAGAGACTTGAAATTTTCAGCATAGTTCCAATCACGATGACAATGCAATTTAAAATATAAATGAATTCCCTATATGGTCCAGGGGTCTTGA